>NW_006800065.1:506391-508553 GCF_000485575.1 Poecilia formosa
AGTTTTGGAATTGCAGGATTAACAGACTGAAATAATTATGCTATGAATTCACAGTTATTTTTCCAAAACTTTCTCAAATGTTTTTATGCCAACAAAAACATAAATCATCAGATAAGTTCATTAAAGTTTTATTTATATATGACATTTACATTCCCTTCATTTTTTACTTATTAATGTTACCTTATTTTCACTTTAAGTTAAATTTTTACCTTCATTTAAGCATAACTAAAGTATATTAATTCCCCTTCCATATAAAACATTAGTCAAGGTGATATAAACATAAAAAAGTACATGGGGAAAGCATACTCAGCACTGATCACAGACAAAATGAAATTAAGGAAAATAAGACAAACTGGCTGCTGATTCAGCTTAAATTCTGTTTGAAGGTCTTCTTATGAAGAGTCCTTACAAACATCACCTTCTAAAATGTGTTTCCTTTAAGGAACCTAGAGTCCATCTGAGTCGAAACAGAGAAATACAACAACGCTGTGGCATCTGTTTGAGAAGTACCAGGACCTACCGAGAGCTGCCAGATGGGTAAAAGCTCTTTCTGAAAATCAGGAACAAGGGGAATTAATTCGGTGACAGCTGGCTCATGTTTTAATGGATATTTCTGATTCTCTGGAATTATGTCTGGAGATGTATCCAAATAAGCTGATCCGTCCTGTTTTCCAGTGTTTTATTTGATTTGTCTGCCATTAAGAAAATAACCCTTTCGGATGGATGGTGGGAGTATTTACAGTTTCCGGGTGAATAAAGAGTGAGTATTGCAGTGCTTATGTAGCACAGAGAGACGAGGTTGGAGGAAGCGCTTGCAGAAAGTGATGATGGGATGGTAACATGAGATAAAGTCATGAGACCTGCCTCATCAATACGCACAAACACACACCGATACAAACTTGATATTAATAGACAGGGAAAAATCACAATGACCTTAAAATGAAACATCCTCCAAGTCTGCAGCTTTCCCCTGTTCATCCTAAAAATAATCAATCAATCCAGTCTACAATTTCTGGCAGTGACTCAAACAGGCGTCGCAAAGACAAACCTCAAAAAAATATTTACTTAAGGCCACAACTAATAGCTAGCTAAACTGTGTGAATAATTAGGATGTGCTGCATGGCAGAGTGATTTTCCGGGCTGCTGGAGATAAATCTGGATTCCCGTTGTGTTACAGGACTGCGCTGCATCAAAGCTCCAGTGCAGGAATGGCATCCTCTGGCAGTCATTCATACTAAGACAAAACACCATTCATATCACGTACATGCTACGGTGAGTTAGAGCGACCACACAGTGCAGAGCTGGATGGATTAGTAATGAATCATCCGGGGAGGTGGACTGTTGCATGTCTCTATTTGGCAACTCCCACATAGTCACATGGAAATTTTACAGAAAATCTGCGTTTTGCCCATGTTCAGAAGATAAAATATTTATGTCGCGGCAACAATGAGGAGCCAACCTGTTGGCGAATGGTCTGTTTCATCAGTGTGGGAATGAACGGAGCAGGAAAGCTGTGACACATCCCTACCTTTTTTTCCCCAGTCAGGATAGTAAAAACCATGGGGGCTTTTGGTGAGGAATTGGTATTCACCTCATGTCGCACAGCCACAGAGTGGGGGAAAGACAGGAGAGACAGGGGGAGGGAGGAGGAGGATGAGGGGAGGAGGGGGGTTGATATGCTGGAACAGTCATAGCCTGGAGTCTAGTTTGGATGAGTCTTCTTACCTGGCTGAGCTCGTCTTCACATCACCATCTGCTGCTCTGCTCCCCTCCGTGTCAAAGACCAGGAGCCAAACACCAACTAGCACGCCAATCCCTTTACTGCTCCTCTGTCTGGGAAAAGAGGGAGCGTGTTTGCATGTGAGAAGGAGACAGACTGACAATGAGAGGCAAAGAGGGAGAGAGAGAGAGAGAGTGTCAGAGGGCGTGCAGGAGGTTTGGAAAGGCGAAGAACACAAACATAGCTGTTTGTCCGGCTGTGAAGATGTGACGGAGGAGCCGAAGTGTGATGGGCTCTCTTTTGTTTGTATCCTGGAGGAGAGCGAGATCCACAGGCAGCAGCTTCGTCTAGGTATATGCAGCAAGAGGCTGTGTGGTAGCCTTGGCAACAGAGCTAGAATGAGAGAGAGTCAGTGAGGGAGCGAGCAAGAGAGAAAGAGAGA
>NW_006800065.1:508639-550201 GCF_000485575.1 Poecilia formosa
GTGTGTGTGTGTGTGTGTGTGTGTGTGTGTGTGTGTGTGGGCGTGTCCATTGGCAATTCTAAGGGGACACAAAACTGGTCCTACACACCTCTAAAGCCACAACGTAAACCATTTCATTTTCAGAATAAAGCAAGTGTTATTACAGTCATCCTCAAAGTGGCTTCATCATAGCATTTTGTTTTTACCCCAGGGCGGAATATAGACCCTAATTGGTGCCCAGCTTTATTAAACCAACATGAATAAACCACAAGCTTGGGTTGGGCGCCAGTAAATGTCACATGCCATCTTGCTTCCATCAGCACTCACCTCTCGACCGATTGTGAATCACACTCCACATTACAGGTCAGAGCAACTTGTGTAGGTGATCAGCCTTTGCCCCACGATTCCACCCCTTTTTGGGGTGAAAACAAGCCTTCACCTTTGCCTGGCAGTGATGTTGCATTCAATTTAATCTGAACTTGAAACTGGGAATGATATCACAACCAATGGTGTCCCTGTAGCAAGTCTGAAAACCAGCGACATTTGTAAATGTTGCACTTCGTGACTGATATATGAACTTTAGGAGTACAGTCAAAGTCATTTTGCATCTGTGTACTCAAACATATTCTCTGATAGAGATTGTTTAGTCATATGTTTGAAAAAAAAAAATCAAAGAGATTTAAATATTAAAGAGGGAATTGAACACCAATTACTGCATAGCTAACACTATATATTATTTTTAGGATGAGATAGGTTAGAAGTTTTGACCTTTTAAGTAGGAGTAAATCAGAAACGGTTTCTAGTTTTTAAAAAACATTATTATTATTATTATTATTTATTTTTTTATTTTATTTTTTTTTTGAGCAAGAGAGACTGCTATTATTTTGCATAAAGCCATTTTCAAATCCCTAATGGGGAAGTTCAAAATCCCGAAATCCAAGTTTTCAAAATCAGTTTTCATGCCACCAAACCTTGATGGTCTCTTACCAAATCCAACCTTATAATCTGACATAGCTGTGTTGATCACAGAACTCAATAATAATCCATTAATAATTGATTTCATCAAATCAATTCAACTCAAACAGGAAGTTCAGAGAAAGACGTTGAGATTACCTTGTGCAAGCAAAACCTAACTCACAGGAAAAAGAAAAACAGAAAATCCCACAAGATTCAAAGCAGAGGACAGTTTAATTATTTCCGCTGCTGTCTAATCTGTGGCAAATTGTGAATTTATGTGAATATTAATTGGATATTGCCTGTGCAATGTGCATTCCACAGAAGTTTTAGCAAAGTAACTACATCGTTATTATTTACCTTATTTAGCTCAATAACTAGAGCAATTCATGATAGGTTATCCATTGACAGAACAACCAAATAAGTTATCAATGTGAAAACAAACAAAAAAATCCCTCCAGCTATGCGGAAGCAGCAAACTTCCTCTATTTCAAGAACCAATGACACCAGATGTATGTAGCAACAGCACCAAACGCCCCTGCTATGTAAATAAATGTCTTCCAATGTTTCCTATTTAATATTTTGCAACATAGCTTAATTAATATATGACAGCCACTGTCCTTCTAAGTGACAAAGACGTGAGTGAGTGTGTAAAGAGGAGAGAGTCACATCATAACACATCACTGAGCAGTGAACACCCCCGACTGTCGCCTCCTCTGCTCCAAGCTGCATGCTCTGCCCACCCACCTCCGTCTCTTATCTCAGCCGCCCCTCCTGCCCCCCGATCACCACTACCCAGCTCTGTCCCCTCCATCATCTTCATCATTTCCTGATACCTACTCTGATTTTCTTTTTCTCCTCGAAGACTGTCATTTCTTGTCTCTCCCACTTTTAGTGAATCATGGTTCCTCTCTCTCTCTCTCTCTCTCTCCCTCCCTTTCTCTATCTCTCTCTCCTCTCCCTCCTTCCTGCCTGGCCATATGGTATCCTTTCCCCTGTCATCTCTCTGAACTCACCCGCAGAAAACAGCAACTATAGGATCAAAACAAATGCTAGTGCAGGAAATACAAGCATTGGATCTCACTTTTTGAAATATTTCTCCTTTTTTTGCAAAAAAAAAAAAAAAAAAAACTTACATTGATCTGAAGCATGGAAGAAATGCAAAGATTTTTTTAAATGTGCAAGTGGGTGATGTAACGTTAGAACATTTAACAGTTTTTTGGTATCATGCAAAATATACTTACTTTTTGTAAATAAAACATGTTGTCCCGTCTCTGGTTCTACATACTAAAGGTTATACAAATCATAATGCTGCTTAAAGACTCAGAAATCTGGACTGCATTATTTCACATCTTGTTCAGAATCCATAAATTATGGATTTGTCAAACATAACTTGGATTACTGATTACTCTGCACTCACGGAAGATGCTTTGAAACAGTTTGAGAACAATGAAACCTTTATTCTTTTTCATAGGTGCACTTGTGATTATTAAACAAACCTTTTTTAAATCATAAAACAATGTTAAAGCAGTATTAATTAGAACAAACATAAAATAGTTTGTTTACATCTTTCTAAATGTTAAATTGAGAAACCATTTATTTGCAAAACAGCAATCAGAGCCTTTTATAATTGCTGACCAGCATTTTTGAATGTTTCCACTGGTATTTGACAGTTTATCTTTTTGTTGATGAGCTCCATGTGTTTGAGGCTGCAAGGTCTTCTTGTCAACATCCTAACGTTTAACTTTCTCCAAAGATTTTCTGTCTGATTCAAGTCAGAACTTTTGCTGGACCTCTCTCCAGAATTGTATTATCTACAGTCAGAGGAAACACGCTGATAAAAGTATTCAGGAATCTGTCAGCGTCCCACTTTGTGACTTAGTAATATTTGCTCTTTTAACCTTGGAAAAATTTCTCAAATTCCTCAGATTGTGAGGACAGCTTTTGTTCACAAACCAGAGATTTACTTTAGTCACAATCAACTCTGAGGTCTGACTCAAGTCATTTCAAAATATATTTGCTCTGATTTTCTTTTGCTGAGTTGACTGTACGTTTGGACCAGGTCTGGAGAGTAATGAGGTAAGAAGAGGGGTAATGTGAATTACAAAATAACAGTAAATGCAATATGTTACAGTTCCAGAAAAAAAAGCAATTAAATAACATGTTTTATTTATAAAGTTGCACATGAGTAAACATTCTATTACATCTAATTATCTTATCTAAAAAAAAAAAAGTAAGGCAATATGTCCATGAAATTTTTTTTGTTTGTTTCTACACGTAAATATACAGATTTTGCAGTCAAGGATGGTGATGACCTGGGTTAATGTGAGATTTCCAATTGCAAGTGAATGCATCATTGAATGCATGCATTTTCTCCCGTCCTTGACTGAGAGCAGAACACAGCCCTAAAATAATGAAAGCAATACTGCTGAATGATTATGTTACATGATTAAACAGCATCTGATGACTATCATAAAAGTCAGATGAGCAGGCGTTTAAGTGAGTGAAAACTGCTGATAGTGAACATAGAGTGTACATCCGAAAGCTAAAGTTGTAAGATAGTTGAAGCCAGATCCCACTGTGTCGAGATGAACCAAGTGTAAAGACGCCAGCTGCGCTTTTGAAACACAAAGTTCTGATTATAATTCAGCACCCAAATGAGATGGTGATATATGTTGGGAATTTGTATGTTTCATGAAGCCAAGTCACTACAGAATGATTTTAATAATTGTCCTAAGTTTACACAAAGGAAAAGGAGAAGTGTAGTTAACGTTTGCTGATCCTTGTGCAAAGAATCAACAACAAAACCTCTGGAATCTTCAGGCGCCTGTGACATTAGAAATGTTTATATCTTAAAACTTAGAAGGATCTGGTTGCAGGTGCTTTCATATGTTATGTATTTATGAATATAAAATGCACTTCTTCATCTTGGTAAGTTTTTTTTAAGTAAAAAAAAAAAAAAAGCATTTATGATTCACTTCACACAGTAATCTCTCAGCCTCTGTATGTCTCTCCCACGTGTCCATGTCTTTGCCTCGCTCCAATCAGCTAAATGACCTCCAGTGGCCTTCCTTATCTTCTCACCCTCTCTCCTTTGTTTTTCCACAAGGACAAAAGTATCATCTGTCCTAATTAAAGAAAAGAGAAAGAGAAGCTGCTTTCCTGTGGCCGTGATCAGTCCTGAATGAACATCTTAACATGACTTTCCTATTCCCTGAGCCATTTTACTCATTTTAAATACTATTTTTATTTCACTAGCAAATGCTGCAATTGTGGTTGTGGGAGTGAATGAGACGCTGCACACAATCAAACCAATAAATATAATTCCACATAAAAGCATTTCAGCATTTGTCAGAGACAATACTGCAGCATTCCTGTGGTAACAAGCAGAGACATCTAGTGGTCTCATCGACTCACTGCAGGAATTTTCACAAATGAAGGAAATACCCACATAGGTGTCAGTGTTGCATATCTGTGGAGCATTTAGCCAAATGATATTTTATGTCACAAATTCTAACAAGTTAATTAGGCTTGAAGTCTTCCCGACTCTTACTAAACTGATGCCAATCTCAGATTTGACTGTGACTCATCGTGTCACATCCAAGGCGGCCCGTCTATCTGCAGCCGTGCTGCACGGTCTAACACAGACAGACAGTCTAATCTCGATGCATATTTGCATCAGAGGGAATTAGGGAGCTGTCCTGAGGTCTGTGGGGGCATGCTATCTTTTTTCGTACTGCTAAACGAAATGCAGTTCCAACCCGCACATTTATTATGACCACATTTAACACGAATTTGGCGTCAAAACAAACACAAAAATAAATTTGTCTGTGGTGACATGACAACACTTCGGAGGAGGTTATATATATCTCCATATTTGCAAGTTAAAACAATAAATGCAAATTAGAGGCTTTTGACACAGGACGTCGTGTGATTTTATGCAGACAGATCTGCTAACTAAAACTCTGTTCACAGTTAAAACAACTCTGCACTTTCATTGTCTACTGCCTGGACGCTCGGAAAAACTCTGAAACAGAGAGAAACAGCAGTGCCTTGTGATTTGTAAATTCGCAAAAGACCGACGCATGTTTTTGGGGGGATTTTGAAACTGAAGATTAGAAATAATTATGCTCGTGAAAGTCAGCAAGCATCCAACAGAGCAGCTGTATTTCCTGGAAATGTGCAAAACCATAACCATGATGAATATTCCTCTCACATTTTGTGAGTTTTATAACCAGGGGTTGACTTTCTGTTTCATGTTCTGATGAAATCTTGAGTGTTTTTTTCTAATTGTGTGATGATGATGTTAGATCAGTAGTTGTTTTACTACTGTTCTACGGCCACATAGGTTTGCCTGCTGCAGTGAGTTGTGTTTCACATAACTTTCTGTATTTAGTTTAAAGGATTTATCATGTCTGATATTACAGTGAGCTCAACCCATTGCTTCATAGTCTACTTTAATATATTTATTGATTCTCGCTTTTAATACAACCAACCTCATTTTGTTTGTTCCCTGCAGTTTTGTTCGTTAAGTTGCTCTTCCTCTTGCTGTCTGGATGTTTAGTTGCACTATTTGAGCACACCAGCCTTCTTCCTCATGCACCACTAAAAATATCCCCTTTCAAGAATTGATAAAACAATGGAGCTGTTTTCACTCAGCTCTCTCAAACTTCTTAGTTAACATTTGAAGTCGACTTTAACTTGAATGCTTAAGAAAAGGGAATGTGAAAACAGACTTTCTGCATTTCCCATAAGCAACACAATCAATTGTTGATGGCTGTTAGGACAATATGCTTTATAAAAGCTCACAAAGTGCTAGAGAGTCCAGATCAGTTTTACAGGTTTTATTGTGCAAATAAATTTAATTAATCTATAGTCTATAGGCAACATGATGCAAAATGCCTGTTGAGATGATTTGTAGCACTTGAAAGACAGCAATTCTTCTCTACCCACTTTGTCTTATCTTGGAAGACCCATATTTTGTTAATGGGAAAATTCAGAAATATACTATTATAGCAAACAGAGAAGGTCCTCTCCAACGATTTGCAGTCCTGGTAAGATTTTTTTTTACCAGGACTTTTTAAGGCACTTTTTAAAAACATGCCTTAAAAAGCCTTTGAAGTGGTTTAAAGTTGATAGCAGGAAGAAGATATTTACAGTAGTATATTACCTTCATACATATGTTCATGTCATATTTTCTAGGTTTTCAGTTTTCTGGATACTTTGGTTTCCTAGTCTTTACTGAAGAGCAACCTGTTGTAGAAATCAACCCTCCAGCACTGGAGCCTGCCTTTTCCATTACGCTTTTGTCAGATTCTCTTGTTTTTTCCTACCTCTTTATTCAACTGTTACATCCTGGATTTATTCCAATGGTTCCTCACCTCCAGTAAATTTGCCTGTTTGCTTATTAAAATTCTGTCTACTTCCTGCTTGTGGTTTCCGGCACCATTGGTTGTGACAAAATACCTAGAAACATTTACTATGTCCACATGAAAATAAAGAAACTTTTGAGCAACAAATTCTCCAGATAGTATCCAGAGGTTGTACTCCCAGAATCTCTATACAAAGTAGAGAGACACTGCATTTGGGGGGGATTTTTTTGGCTTTGTCCCGTCGACCGGCCTCTAAATTTTGACTCACTTAAACGATGGTTGAAATGCAGAAGAATCAAAGTGACTGGAAAGACACCAGCATTGCTTCAAATGTAGTTTTTATTTTCTTTATTTTACAGTTTTTATCTGGCTACACACAGTGTAGCAGCTAGCTCTCGCTAGCACCAACTTATCTGGGCCTATCTTGCCAAGTTCTTGCTCAGCAATCGGAGTAGGTAAAAATATTGATTCATCAATGATTTGCAGTTAAATTTTCCAAATAACAATTCGGAAAGGCCTCTGAATGAAATAGATCTCCTGTCGCACAATGGTGAGCAACACTGTGGTGAGCGGCTCACACTGTCACTATATCTAGTGACACCGTATCTAACCAGTTCTTCATCTTGTGTTTGCAATCAACTATTGGTGGCCATTAAATTATACGTTAACAACCTAAATCAGACGATCACATACAAAATCACACGTTTCCCCTTTACCTCTCGTTTGCCTGAAACTAAAATGGCCTTGTAAGCTGTTTTAATTTTAATAGTTTGATGTAATTTGTGATCAGTACCATTTCAAAAAAATCTTCAAACGAAAAGAATCTCCTAGTGTCGCCCTTGTAGGAAAATTCTTGGAATTTCTCAAATTCTACATTTTTTTTTTTTATTTACCTGTGTTAGATAAAACTTATTCACAAATCATCGTAGGCCTTTTAGAGTTCCCAAAGTGGCTAAATGCTAAGAGTAGTGAGGAGGAGGAGAAGAAGGCAGGGAGACCGTAACAGAGACAATGTCCATAAAATGGATATCGCTGTGTCAGCAGCAGGCACTACGCCTCTGCCTTGTTTGGTTTTCGCATCTTTAGATTTCCCATTTTATGTCAGTCGTTTCACCGGCTCAATCAACTTTCTGCAAGCAGCCGATCACAGCAAGTTGCTGACAGCTGAGGATCCACATTAATATCAGATGACGTAGTAAAACGACCAGCATGGCGGGAAGCAAGAAAAAAATCAAAGTAATGACCAGGATGCAAATATAGTGAGATCAAACATGTTAATGTTGTGGTGTAGTTAGTTCAATTTTGCAAAGTTTCATCATCGTGACAGTTTTCTTAATCTAGTCTAGATTCAATGATTGGTTAATTTTGGGTAGGGTTAGGGGTTAGGGATTATCCTGATCTTTACTCATGAGTAGTCCTCAATTTTAACGCATTTAGTAACTTTGACTCTTAGTGCATCATTCATTTCTAATTTATTCCTGTCCCGCTTCTTCTATAGCCGCTATGCTCTTTTTTTGGAAGTCTTTTTTTTAATGGAGATCTTCAGCAGAAAAGCCTCCACCTAGTTCCTTTTTAATGTGATATAATGTAAAACAGAGTACTTTCACACATTTCTATCACAACATTTGTATCACAAATCAACATGGATTTTGTACAGCACCTTTTCACATAAACTAAATCTATCTACTTGAATCAAGAGTCGATGTGTTTTAGGTTAAGGGGTTTTATTAGCTTAAAATCCGCATTTCTCTAAACAAGATAATTTCAAAAAGAAAAATAAGTACTGTGCTTTAAATAATGTTTAAGTTTATTTTCAAAAAGAACGTGTGACTTCACATGAAACTGATTTCTTTTCAAACTGCTTTTCAAGGTTTTGTGTTTGTGACTTCAAGAGAAGGACCAAACGGCCCACATCTTTAGATTTCAATGCCTTTTCCAGTAGAAACTGCAAACATAACGTCTCCACCCTCACTGCAGGGCTCTGTCACAAATGATCTCACCACATCAGCAAAGGCATCGTTTCAGCGTTGTATACTTTAAAATTCGAAGATAAGGAGTCCTGTTTACGCCAGCCTTCAAACATAAACAACAAGCCCTAACGGCAGGAACGTAAACTCTCAGGCTCACAACTCAAACGAGCAATTATGAGCATTTACACAATGCGAACGCAAAAAGGAGAACCATACCGATAGAAAAATGGAGTTAAGTTACGCGCTTTGAATAAAACAGACAGCAGTCAAACAGAGGGGCTTTGATCCTTGACTCTGGATTTCTGTGTAACTGCAAATTACAGGAAATATGTCGTGTTTGTTGCTTTGAATTGTGAAGGCAAACACTGGGAGGGCTGTGCAGTCGCAAGTCTGCAGATGTATCAAAAAAGGTTATGACTGGGTCCTCGTTTTTCTTTTGCAGCTTAGCATTTTAACAGCAGCGTGTTCTTTAGAGATACTGCTTTTATTAATATGTAATGAAGTCATTTCTGCCAACACAAAGTGTTACCCCCCCCTCCGCCAAAAAAAAAATCAGTCTTCATATTTCATCAACTTAACTCCAGGACTTTAAAGTCACATCCCAGTTTTCCACTGAGATTACATCTCATCCAACTGGAGGAAATTAGTGCCTATATTAATCAAATGGAAAATAAATATCATATGGATAACTTTTCAAATCTCAAACACAGCTTATTTTGAGTCTATCATTTACGTCTAGATTATGTCTGTTTAGGTGAAAATTATAAATGTGAATTTTTTATCACTTGTGTGCCATACACATCATTAATATTGCTGATCTTAAATTGAAGTGCCTTAAAAAGACAATTTGACTTCTTAGTAGCTAAATGATACCAAAGGTTTTTGTAATTTAACCATTTAAATATTTTTCTAGTGCATCAACTGTGGAACTGCAATAAAGTTCATGAAGGATTTGTGAATAGTTAATCATATCATCACTAATTGAGTTGTAAAAACTTCACTTACAACTTAATTAATGTTTTTTATGGAATAAAAGTGGTTCTCTTCCAAACTGTAGCTGTTCATTATAGGTTCTCACAGAATGATTAACTGGTATAATAATGATTATTAAAAGAGTGTCATTGTGAAATGACGACCCAAATGTTTTTGTTCGTGTAATACTTAACAGTCATTTCAAACTTGTTTACAGATTTTCAGGCAACATGATGACAAATCTTCATCCAGTTTCTGTCATGCTGCGATAGGAAACTCTAAGCATGTCAACTGTGTTTTTGTAGCTAATTATTGAGTAATGTACTCGATGTTAGTGCTATAAAATACAATATTGCGGATACACACTCCAGTAGCTTGACAAGCTGTATACTGGGATATAAAAAAAAAAAAATAAAAAAAAGAGGAGCTGAGTGTTTAAACACATTCTGCACAGGGTGGTTTGAGTCTCCATGGGAGCTTCCCTGGAGGCTCTCTGTAAACCTCACAGTGTGGATCCCATCTCACTGAGTAATGACCTACAAACAGAGGGCAGCTCCTCCCTCATTCCAAGGCTACTTAAACCCTGTCAGGAAGCGGGGAGAGGGGCTGAGATGTGATTTGCTTTAAGAAAATGTTATGAGATGACAACAAAATTTCACACTGAAACTGAAAATAAGGGTTCAGAAGAAGTCTTTTATTAAGTCTATTTTGATTTCCAAAAAATGCGGAGTTCTTGAAAGGTAAAAAGATGAATGGGTTAAAGAAAAGTAGACGTGTAATGATTTATGATTAAAAAGTATGTGCATATCTGACTATTTTTTGTGTATGTGTGTGTGTGTGTGTGTGTGTGTGTGTGTGTGTGTGTGTGTGTGTGTGTGTGTATCCTAACAGTGCAGAAGCAGTGAAGTTTACTGTACATGAAGTGTGGATTTTGCAGGGTGGATCTTACCACATAACAGTGCTGCTGATAGATATCCCAGCCCATCACACTCTGCTGTGGTGACTCATCACTGCTGGCTTCTCCATTCTCTGTATCAATACCAGTAACTGGTTGCATATCAAAAAGTTATGTCCCCCCGCCTCCCTTTTTATAAAATACAGTGGTTTAGCACCTGTAGCTAAAAATTTTAGCAAACGATTTAGCTCTATGCTTCCCAGGCTGTGAAGGAGACACATTATCTGAGATGGAAGCAGATTGAGAGAAACTTCAAACACTGGAGTTGTTTTTTTTTGTTTGTTTTTTTCTATTCTGGAAAGACAGACGCTGATAATCTATTTCAGAGAAGGAACGTTTTATCACACAGACGTTTGAGGAAAAGGTGGGGAACACTGTCTGGAAACATCATCCCACTTTTTTTCCTTCAATCGTGAACAAAACGCTTTTATCTTTGCACGTCCTCCTACAATTCTGATAACGAAGTACCACTTCTAAATATCGCCCGCGTGCATCTGTCATCGCTGATAAACACTTTGGCTTACATTTTTGGCTGTCAGGCTACAAGCACCGCCGAACTTGGCCGAATTAAGAAGTTCCCCGTCGTTTATATTTTTAGACCTGGAAGTTTGAATGTTTTGGTTTGCTTGCTGATGATATCTCCTTTAAAGCAAATTTAACATTTAATTGCCAGCCTATGTGATTTTTCTACTTTGACGTGATGAAGATACAGTAAGCATCGACATGTTAGTCTACAACGTGAGCTGATGATCGA
Source organism: Poecilia formosa (assembly GCF_000485575.1). NCBI lineage: Eukaryota > Metazoa > Chordata > Actinopteri > Cyprinodontiformes > Poeciliidae > Poecilia > Poecilia formosa. The sequence goes on from NW_006800065.1 coordinate 519,596, forward strand.
TCAGCATACTCAAATTGATCTTCAAAACAAAAGAATATGATAAATAATTTGAGTGTGAATAAGAAACAATCTATTTTTTTTTATTTACTTGCTAAATTCCAGCTTTTCATTTCAATGATGCTCTTTTATTTGTTAAACAAAATTCATAATTTATGTTTTTAATTGAAATAGCATGTCAAAGTACAATAAATCACTTATTAATGACTTTTAGTTTCCCTGCATCATAAATATGATGCCACACTGAAACCCATCTCTCTTTCTCCAAACTTCAAATTGGAGGACACAAGACAACATGCTAGTCAAAAAGATAATATCTTTTGATCACTGTAACTCAGGAAATGGCACTGAAATGACCTAGCCAGCTAACTAACTGCAGTTCATTATGTTTATTACTGCACTTTGACAAACATGAGTTTGTCTTGCAAACAAACACAGTTGAGAGGACAATAGTGGATAGGAAAAAATACCAAAAGGTCACTGTTAGATTTCAATGTGAGATTATACTTCTGCTATTTCATGGCCTTTAACACAAACAATACAAGTTCGTAACAAACCTGACGTAACAGACCAACAGTCCGACAGACAAACAAGGCAGAGTCAGAATCAACAACCCTGCATTCGCCTGACCCCGGTGAAAGTTTTGCTACCACACCTGCTCAGAAAAGGCAGAAATGTCCCGGAAATGGACCAACTTTGGCAAAATGTTAGCCAAACACTGTGGTGAGAAACAATCTTTCTCCAAATTGTGGCAGCGCTTGACAGTCCCCCAAAACCTCCCTTAAAATAGAAGTCTGAACTGTCCCTTTAATGTCATCTAGCAGCACGACTGCGATAAAACAGAGGAGTTTATCTCTACATGCAAATGTGATAAAGTCTCTCCACCCGAAGTCAGCATTGACAGATAGGCTTATGCTCCCAAGCTTGGCGTCGTCTAAAGAACAGCAACAACAAGAGCACCGACTTGCATTGTCTTTGAATTATGTTATAATATAATATATCAGTGTTTGCACGTCACAATATGGCCTTGTGAACGAGTGAAACACAAACACAACTGTGTTGCGCATTTACATCTATTCAAAGTAGAAAGGGTCATGCAATGCTACAGCCTGAAACATGCCGAAGCTCAAAGGAGCAAGCATAGACTAACAAAACGTCTCAACTATCTTCTGTTCTCTAGTCTTAGTGAATGAAAGTCTTCTACCTGTGATTAAAAGTGATAATGCACCACATTATTAGCATTGTGGTGAGATATCACCACTACAGTGCAACTTCCAACCCAACTGGTTTGACTGAGGTTTGAAACTCAGCACTTTTCTTTTTTTTCTTTTACAATGTTAGCAAACTGGAAGGAAAAGAGATATTTCTCAGAGCTTTTCAATACAATAACCATCTTTTACAGAGAAAAGAATGGTAACTTTTCAGTATTATTGCCATTATTATACAATCAAGAGCATTTTAAAAGCTTAATTTCTTGTGCTTTATTGTTGTCTCACTGTGTCCTGAATTCCCCAGCATTAAAAAGTTGAACATTTAACAAGTTGTTGAATGTGTAGAAGACTACTTAGATCCCACTTTTTTTTTTTATCTTAGATTTATAGTTTTCCGGTCTGATTATATTCCTTCACATCTCTTTTAAATGGGAACTTTCCATTTTACATGTTTATGGTTCACAAGAGCCAGTTCCAACAGTCATTCGTGTGAAAATGGATGGACTGCACCCTTGATAAGTTGACAATCCATAACCGTGCCAACTTCTGCTTTGCAAACGTTTTCACACAGCACAGTACAACCATCACAAAGAGGTGGATAGCTGTAAAGGGGAAAAGGATTTACGGTTTTCATCTATCTTTTATTGTCACTTTGAAAAAAAAAAAACGCATTTAATTAAAGGAAACCAAACCAATTGGATTGAAGCTCAGACTTTGCAGCAATCCCTCCTCCAGATGAAGAGGACCCTTGACTCCTTTTAGTTGTTAACTTTGCACCCATCCCACATTACAAGCATGTGGCGACACTGGAAAGAAAAAAAACTTCTCTTTACCAGGAAGAAACCTCCAGCAGAATCTGCATCAGATGAGCATCCAACTTGCTGAAACTGATCTGGGATTTGAGAATACAGAACAGACACACAGCACTTTTCACAGTGAAAAGCACTCCTGGATCTGTAGGAGCTAAGCTCTATGAGTGGCTATGTCTGGAAAATATGTTACAATTTAACATGCTGATATTTTAACAGCAATTGCATAACTACTATTTAGAGAAAAAAAACAACTAAATTTAAACATAAAACTAAACCAACACTTCCTGAACAGCATCTTAAACTAATTTTAGGACACTGTTCAAAATATGTGATGATAAATGTGACGAAATCACTTATTAAGATTAAATAATAAACAGCTGTGGAACATGAAAAGCTGAGCATTACATTTTTTCAGGTACGACCTCCAAGCAGTTTAATCGGACTGTGATGTTTACACCACGTATTTAATGACTGTGCACATGTTTACAAATCCATCCAGATAGCATCGCATTCCTTCTGTCCCAGAGCATCATCCCTCACATGAAAATACTCCACTGCTGATCACATGACAGAGCACACTCAGGGAAAACATTTAAAAACACATGCCTAAAAACTGCAGCTTCCAACAAATGTGCCAAAGGAAAGAGAAACTTACAGAGAAGAAAAAGGAAAAAAAAAAAAAAAGCATTGTGAGTTGCAACAATCCCAGGAGGGTTATATAACATTTCCTTGGGAATGGCGGTCACAGCGACCAGTTCATCTCATCTCGGTCTCCATTAGATACCATAGGCTGGCCTCCTTTAACAGCCATTATGAAAGTATCTGTCACAAAGCAGTGGCAGCTCCGGCATCCAGCAAACTATTTAAAGGTCGGCAAATCACCCACTCAACACCACACATCTTTAGCGGCACAAGAATTAAGAAGTGTTAATTTTGCAAAAGGAACATTAGAAAGATTCACAGCCAGAAAAGCACCCTTGCTATTTTCAAGTGCTGCGAACTGCTAAGTCATTTTTGAACCTCCAGATATTTCCTTCCAAAACCTCCCCGTTAGTATCTAAGTGTTGCATGTAATAAAGCCAGCACTCTAAATAGTTTTTGCAGTGTTGCGTAAAAGGAAAGTTTGTTCTGCAGCAAGATCCATCCATCCATTCTTGCTTTGGCTTTTTTTTTCTCCCCTTTTATGCGCACAAAGTGAAACTGAAAATGATTTCAAAGCAAAAAATACAGACTCCATGAAAGATTTAAATAACTGATCACATTCCATTTTTTGAGATCCAGCTTGCAGCATACAGAGATCAGCAGTTTAAAACATCACAAAGTGTCGGTTGTTTTTTTTTTAAAAGTGTTTTATAGCTTGTAATTTCCTGAAAAAATGTGTAAAATGTGGTTTGTTCTGCACTCTGTGTTTCGATGCAACGTTGCATTTAGTTGTAGTCGCATTATTTTTATTCAAATTTCAGCAGAGCTGGTGCAATGTGGAGGGAGAGGCCAGCCAAAGGGAGCTGCAGTGTTTTGGGTAGGAGGAGCATCTTTAGTCATCGTCACAAGTTTGACAAAAATGGACCAGCTGGTTCCATATCTTCCAATACTGAACATTTAAATGTCAGGTTTGGCGTAGTCACAGGAAGAAAATAAATGCGTGGCTTTCTTTTAGAATTTTTCAGCTTTATTTAGAAATTAAGATTTAAATTCTTGGCCTCACAACAGTTTCTCATCACGGATTTAGACCCGATGGAAAATCGGGTCAGATGATGCATGCAGCAATTAGAATATGTTAACATTGGAGAGCGTTAGCAACTCCCTTACCCTACATGCAGCTCTGCTCCGTCCATTTCTGCCTCACAACGTCTGCTTTGAGCGACGCCGCTACTGAAAAATATTCACATTTTGTGTGTAGGCGTGGCCATAAATGATACATTTTGACAAGATGTGTGTAAATAAATATTTCTATTTGTTAAATGTCCAAATAAAGATCCTTTTTTTTTAGAAATTCACTTTTACTTCTTTAAAGTTCAGAACCTTGTAAACGTTTCTTTAGTAGTTGATTCTCCATTGCCTAAGACCAATAAGGCCTGCTGTGCTGTTAAGTTATTAAAGTCAACTTGATGTTTTTTCCTTGTTGTAAATCTGTTTCTGACATCAGAAGGCAAACCGATGTGCCTTACTGACCGTTCCATCCTTTTGCCATAATGTGACAAATTTGGCCACTTATACCGGCAGTAATGAACAATTACTGATACTAAGGACAACCAAAGCTGCTTTGGTAAATGCTCCTTCTGATGCTCATCTTAATTTCTCAGGACCTGTTGGCCTTCTGCTCCCTTCTGGACCTTACATGTTCTCCCAGTATAAGCATGAGTTCAACACTGGGTACTCTGGCTTTCTCCCACAGTTGAAGAACATTAGATTAATGGGTTGCTCTAAATTCCCCTTAAGTGTGAGTGTGTCCATGGTTTTCTGACTCGAGTGTCTCTGTGTTGCCCTATGTTCACTGTCTCGAGACAAATGCCATAAAGTGTTATGATTTATCCCCTGTGATCTGTAGATTTGTTGTGATCGTCTCTATCTTTACTCATAGGATACATACATTGCCTGGCAATCACTCAATAAATCAACAAGTTGGACAAATTTGACTAAATAAAATGCAGAGTGAACCTCCATGTTCTTCATGAATAGAATGTTCCAGAATAATAATAATAATTTTAAAAAATGTGACGACTACTGTTTAAAATCATGAAGACAGGAAGTAAGAAGTAGCTCAGTTAATGTTCATAATAATCCATAAATTCTCCGTCTTTCTGGATTTGTGTTTCCTGGTGCAATGGGACAGTTAGTCCTCACCTGCTGCCAAAAATGAGAAGCTGTTGCTCTTCCTGGTTTTTTCATCTCTTCCTCACAATTTGCATGCCGTCATTATCTAAAGCTGGTGATGGCATGCAATCTGTGGCCAGTGCATTACTAACATTATTATGGTTCAAAACCTCAGTATACACTCCTGATCAAAATCTTAAGACCAGTCAAAAAATTGCAGGAATTTGCATTTTGCACTATTGGATCTTAAGAAGGTTCTAAGTAGAGCTTCACAATGTTAAAGTGCAAGAGACAAGAACTTTTGAGCGGGGAATTTTCTGAAAATTGCATTTACACTCAAACATGATTTTTTCAGCTTATCAAAAGTTTAAGACCATAGTCTTTAAAAGCCAAAAACTGTGCAAAAATCTGGATTCCATGTCATTTTCTGTCAAGACCTCCTGATGACAAAAGCCAAAAAGCTCACTGACTTTGAACAGTGGTCAGTGGTAGGATTGTTGAGCTGCATAAGCAAGGCCTCTCACAACGTGACATTGCTGCTGAGGTTGGACGCAGTAAGGCAGTCATTTTGCATTTTTTTAAATGATCCTGAGGGTTATGGAACAAAAAAGTCAAGTGGTAGACCCAAAAAAATTCACCATTTCTGAGCCGCAGGATCCAATTGGCTGTCCGTCAAGACACGAGACGATCCTCTACCCAAATTAAGGCCATTACTGGTGCTGACTGCAGTCCAATAACCATCAGACGGCATCTGCGAGAGAAACAAAAAACGTCTTCAATGGTCACGTCTTCTTCAACGCCACAAAATAGCCCGTTTGGACTTTGCAAGGGTGCACCAAACATGGGACATTGAAAGGTGGAAGAAAGTTGTCTTCTCTGATGAGTAAAAATGTAACCTTGATGGTCCTGATGGCTTCCAACGTTACTGGCATGACAAGGAGATCCCACCTGAGATGTTTTCTACACGGCACAGTGGTGGGGACGCCATCATGATTTGGGGTGCGTTTTCCTTAAATGGAACAATGGAGCTTCAGGTTGTGGAGGGGCGTCAAACAGCAGCTGGCTATGTGGAGATGTTGCAGCGGGCATCCCTCATGACTGAGGGCCCTCGTCTGTGTGGTAATGATTGGGTTTTTCAACAGGACAATGCCTGTTCACAACGCCTGCCTGACAAAGGAGTTCTTCCAAGAGAATTACATCACTATTTTGGACCATCCTGCATGTTCCCCGGATCTAAACCCAATTGAGAACATTTGGGAATGGATGGCAAGGGAAGTTTACAAAAATGGACATCAGTTCCAGACAGTGGATGCCCTTCGTGAAGCCATCTTCAACACTTGGNAATTGCAGGAATTTGCATTTTGCACTATTGGATCTTAAGAAGGTTCTAAGTAGAGCTTCACAATGTTAAAGTGCAAGAGACAAGAACTTTTGAGCAGGGAATTTTCTGAAAACTTCATTTACACTCAAACATGATTTTTTCAGCTGATCAAAAGTTTAAGACCATAGTCTTTAAAAGCCAAAAGCTGTGCAAAAATCTGGATTCCATGTCATTTTCTGTCAAGTCTTTACACTGTCAAGACCTCCTGATGACAAAAGCCAAAAAGCTCACTGACTTTGAGCAGTGGTCAGTGGTAGGATTGTTGAGCTGCATATGCAAGGCCTCTCACAACGTGCCATTGCTGCTGAGGTTGGACGCAGTAAGACAGTCATTTTGCATTTTTTTAAATGATCCTGAAGGTTATGGAACAAAAAAGTCAAGTGGTAGACCCAAAAAAATTTCACCAGTTCTGAGCCGCAGGATCCGATTGGCCGTCCGTCAAGACACGGGACGATCCTCTACCCAAATTAAGGCCATTACTGGTGCTGACTGCAGTCCAATAACCATCAGATGGCATCTGCGAGAGAAGGGCTTCAGAAACAAAAACGTCTTCAATGGCCACGTCTTCTTCAACGCCACAAAATTGCCCGTTTGGACTTTGCAAGGGTGCACCAAACATGGGACATTGAAAGGTGGAAGAAAGTTGTCTTCTCTGATGAGAAAAAATTTAACCTTGATGGTCCTGATGGCTTCCAACAGTAGTGGGGGCGCCATCATGGTTTGGGGTGCGTTTTCCTTCAATGGAACAATGGAGCTTCAGGTTGTGCAGGGGCGTCAAACAGCAGCTGGCTGTGTGGAGATGTTGCAGCGAGCATCCCTCATGACTGAGGGCCCTCGTCTGTGTGGTAATGATTGGGTTTTTCAACAGAACAATGATGCAGTTCACAATGCCCGCCTGACAAAGGAGTTCTTCCAAGAGAATAACATCACTCTTTTGGACCATCCTGCATGTTCCCCGGATCTAAACCCAATTGAGAACATTTGGGGATGGATGGCAAGGGAAGTTTAGAAAAATGGACATCAGTTGCAGACCGTGGATGCCCTTCATGAAGCCATCTTCAACACTTGGAGCAACGTTCCCACTAGCCTCCTGGAAACACTGGCATCAAGCATGCCTAAACGATTGTTTGAAGTCATCATCAAGAATGGTGGAGCTACTCATTACTGAGTCCTTTTTTTTTGACACTTTGATTTCTGTTTTGGGGGGTTTTCGGGGGTTTTTTGAGCTATGGTCTTAAACTTTTGATCAGCTGAAAAAATCATGTTTGAGTGTAAATGCAGTTTTCAATTAATTGCCCGCTCAAAAGTTTTTGTCTCTTACGCTGATTTCTTCTTTTAACATTGTGAAGCTCTACTTAGAACCTTCTTAAGATCCAATAGTGCATAATGTAAATTCTTGCCATTATTTGACTGGTCTTAAGATTTTGATCAGGAGTCTATTTCGGTTTCCTTTCAAAGATGTTCCTGTCAAACTCAGGTGCTCTCAGACGGCTCTGCGAGTTGTTTGTACTCTTCTGAATTCATACTTTAAATCGGTTTTGGAGATCCGAGTTTTTAAAGATATTCAGGTAAAAAAAAACTTTTTTTTTAAAGGCAAGAAGGACTGCTCTATTTGGCGTATTTATACGCCTTAAACTTTTACACATTTTTGTCACAACCACAATGACAGAGCTTTATTGAGTTTGTGTGGTATTGGACCAAAACTATATTAATGCCTTCTTTAGGTTTAGAACTGATAGACTTCTCAGATCTACTGTATTAAAAATGTCTGATGAACCATCACATAAAATACACTAAAGCCTGTTCAAGAGGGATGGATGTGTTTGCAAGTTCAAGGAGGAGTTGCGTAAATGTCTGTAAACTGTGTTGCAGAGGTGTGTTGTGGTAGTGTCTCCATAAATTAACTAGTGAAGAAAACACTAAATGTAAATGGCCGTTTTTCAGACATTGAATTACAAGCAAATGCATCCTCAACTCAAATGAAATGTTTTGTTTGTTTTTTCTTTTCTTTTTCGTCTCACTGGGAATCACATGACGAGCCCCATGACACGCATATGTCCCGCACTGACTCAAGTCTGAAAAAACCCGCCAATTCTTTCCACGCACTCGTGGTCGTGTGAACCCAAAGTAGCGGCAGCATCACCTGTCAGGAGCCGAGCCGCCTGCAGCAGAAACAGCCAGAATCCATCCGCTCTGCAGGCCCAAAGGTCTCCAGGCAGGCCGCATTCCCTCACAGGAGGTTATAGTGAGCATGCGGGGGGGTGACTCGTTGTGCTTTCTCGGATAAAATGCGGGTACACGGAGAGGCCTTTCCTCCAAGGCTTACAGAACAGAGCATTTCCTCTCAAGACGCCTGAATAACGCTGATAAAAACCGCTGCTGCTGCTGATGATGATGATGAGAGGAGTGGCGCAGTCATGACGCTCCGCCCCTCCGCTAAACCAGCGAGGAGGAAAAACTTTCTCTCCTCTCACTTTCAACTTTACTGATGTCGCTGGCGTCCGTCCGAAAGAGACGAGTAGGGACCGGGAGGGCTAGCGTTTTCAAGCCAGGAAGTTTGAACATGAAGACTTTCAGCGAGTAAGAAGAAAGCAAAGTCACCGAGAATCTTTTTTTGTTGTTGTTGTTTTTGAGTCCATCAAGAGTGCGGCATCATGAAGCCGCTCCGGCGCTTCAGCTTCACTCTGTGGACTCTCCTGGTATTCAGCGCTCTCCTCCCGGTAGGAAAACTTCTTTTATTTCAGCATTTTACTCAGACTTGAACAAGATGGTAAGCTTTGTGAAATCCCTCCACCAAAAAATATAGAAGTAACAGATTGGGGGTGTTCTTTTTATTATTATTATTATTATTATTATTTTTTTTTAAGGGTCAAGTCAGGTTTAATCTGACAGGTGTGACTGCACCTGTTGCGCAGGTAGAGCTCCCACACAGACAGTAAAACTAGGAGCTTTATTTAGGAAATGGCTTCTGCTGAAGATAATGTGAGAACAAATATGAGCTTAAATTTATTCCTATGTTGGTTAGTTTTATCAGGGATGTGTTGAATTGGAGAAAATACAATATAAAGGACTATTTATTGGACAGAAATAGTAACCACATCTTTACAGCCACAAACTGTATGCACATTTCAAAAGACAAAAACAAAAAAGTTTAGGGTTAGAACTGAAATTCTAGCTTTTCTAGGAAAAGCAGATGATATCTGAGAAAGAAAATATACTTAATTATGGTTGGAAACATTTACATCAAGACAAATATTGCTTTGTTCTGAAGGGTGTGAACGATCGGAGAGATTACTTGTGGGTCACTAATAAAGCGTGCTTGGATTAGAAATGTTTCATCAGCAGCGGAATATTTTTTGGATTGTATTTAATTGTATTTAATAAAGGAAACATATATGGGTTAACATATTTATAACTACATACATTGCAAAAAAAAAAAAGCCTCCTTCACAGTAGTAGGTAAGGAAGTAGCTAAGTTACATAAATTGTTGTTATAGAACAAAACAAATTTAGGACACTAGATTTTTAATTTTAAATTATGGAGAAAATGTGGTGGTTTTTCTTTTTTATAATTTAACAGACTTACAGGTACAAAAATGCACAAATATTGATGAAGAAGGTTTTGCTTAGCTCACAATAACCGTGGAGCTCTTGCTACTTTCGGGTAAATGGAAATAATTAATAAATCTGGAGAAAATTGATGTTGGTAAGCTGTTCATGGGTGCTGACAAGGGAAATAAACTGTGGCATTATTGTTTCTTACATTTTAGTCCCAAATATTCTCAGAAGTGTCAAAAATGCTTGTGTTGTCGAAATATTATAAGGATGTGAACTGGCATCAAACAAATCAAGGCAGCATATAAAACTGGAGTTAACCGTGTTGAACTATTTGCCAGAAGTCAGAGAGAATACTCATCTATTGTGATTTGACGTGTTTTCAGTTTAAAAATGTTCTTTGAGTCATAACAACTAGTGGTGGATTTTTTCCTGAACTAAAAATCTGATTGAACTCAATGACCTTATTATAGTCGACTATTTATTAGATGTTATAACGAATTAGTTGAACATGTATTGATATATCTACATGCACTTGAAAAAATTATTATTTTAGACTGTTAAAGACTGAAGCGGGTAACTTTACAGCTGGACTCAGATTGATGCATGTAACTAAAATACTAGTTAGATCCGGTTTGACATGTAGAACATGTACAAAAAGTGTAAAAAAAAAAAATATATATATATATATATGTGGTGAGATGAAGAGATGTAAAGTTTTAACTGATTAAGATGGAAAGATTTAACTCTGATAAACTTATTAAGACTCAAACAGAAAATATACTAATCAAGTTATATTTACGGTCATGGAAAAAGGGAGGAGAACTTACGGCAACCTGCGTGAATATCTTTTTTGAAATCATTTAATACTGACATCATTACTTGGCAGTTTTAAGTTGGATTTGCCATGTTTGTCATTTGATTCGACGTGTTTCTAAATGTTGAAGTTAGCGAGAGCGCCATGGAGAGATCAACGCTTTCTCTGATTCCTCCAGAAACAAGACACTAGTTTGGCAAGGGGTTTAAAGAGGTCTGGAAATAATTTAAAGTAAACTATTTCACTTTGTGAAAGATAATTTAAAAATGGAGAAACGATTGAAAGTAAAATCCCCAACGTAACCAGAACTGGCTGTCCAGCAAGTTCACCCTGAGAGCAGGCTGTAAGATGTCAGCACATACAGATAGTATTAAGTGGATGTTTTTGAGTTATATAACCTATTTTAGCAGGAGGTGTCTGGAGTTAACATTGAAGATAACTGATTGAGAGAAATATGTCACATTGAGCTGCTTTTAAATGCACATAGATGCAAGCATACTCTGCAGTTGAGTAAATTGAGATTTTTATTTTTGTTACATATGAAGATAAGATAATTAACTTCATTTTTTTTTTTTGGACTCAACTTGATGCTGGTGTAACTGTACTGATTCATTACAGTTTACAGTTAAAGACTCATGCGATTTTTTTTTAAACTTCCCTCTAAGCACAAAACGTAGACAAATGAGACATTTTTTTTTCTTTTTTTAGAAGTTTCTAGGGTGAAATAATTTAAAAAATGCTGTTCTCCCAGGCAGGGAACTATCATAACAAAGAGCCAGTGGCATCCAAGCAGCTTCCCTGAGATCCACCTGTCCTCGTCCCACTGGTCTGTCTGGTGAGGGATGGATGGAGGGGTGACAGAGGTTGAGAATGGCATGTGAGGAGACGTGTGGCCAACACAAAGGGGTCGGGAATGGAATGAGGTCCCGCTCAGACGGCCTTTTCAGCCAAGTCTGGTCCAGAGCCAGTAGAACAGTCAAACCAGTGCTTTGAGTTTTTGCCTAAAGAATTACTCGGGAATCTGTTTTTACTGGAGGATGTGCTCCTCCAGTTTAGTTTGTGCTCCTCCAGCTTAGTTTGTGCTCCTCCAGTTTAGTTTGTGCAATCAGAGAAAGAGCATCTAGAAGCAGAACTTCAGCAATGCTAAATGTGAAAGCTGGGGAGGGTTTTCTGAATTTTTGTAGCAGGACAATATATGTTTTGTTTGTTTTTTTTCCTTTAAACATGGGTGTTTAAACCAAAAACCAACACTTAAAGGAAAACAAATTCATCAAGTCTCTTCAAAGTCATGAAAAGTTCAATGAGTTGACAGGGAAGTTTTCTCCAGCTCTATAGAACATAGTTCCACAGTGCTGCCCCTCCCCTACCTGTTGCTGTGCACTATTGTTTAGCTGAATGAAAAAATAACTGCTAAACTGCTTTTGTTATTGTTTGCAAAAAAGACCTATTATGCTTTTTGGAAACATTTCTGATCTCAAAAACACAAACAGTTGCGCTGTAAAAGCTAAGAACATAACTTTCTAAACCAGCTAATATTTCTAACGAGCTGTCAATCAAAAATCTAAATTACAATAAAAATGTCACAGTGGTAGGGATAATATTTTCTTTTCTGGTTTCAATAAAATCATTTAGAATTGGGAACTAATTAGGACCTGGGAACTAGTGTTTGTTTTTGTTTTTTTTCTCAAGGTTATCATGTTGTGAAAATCTCAAAGAGAACTCATGTTATGCAAGATTTGCAGTAACAAAAAACTTTGGTTCCCTGTGGAAATGTATATTTTTAGTTCTGCACAAACGGTCCAATTCACAGTGACGGGACTCTGTAAAGACGCTCTGTTCTCTTTTTTTTCCCCCACCGCATCATTGAACACCTGTTTGTTCAGCGGCATGGAACATCTCATAATGTCAGCATAGGTAACATGAGCAAATGTGGAACTGACTCGTCTCAAACACGATTAGCCAGAAACAAATAAACGGAACAAGCATTTTTATTAACAAAGGCTGTGTTTTAGTCACGAGCCACCAGTTACATAAAGTTATAAGATCTAGGTGAAATAAATGGAAACTGACCATTAATAATTAACTGTAAAACTTGACTTCCGTGTTCAATTCATGCAAGCTTTAGGGCAGAGACGGTGGGACAGTTTTGCAACACATCTGCTTTTTCGAGGTTTTTTTTTGAGGGGGTTGACGTATGAAAAGCATGTTTATCTCATACCAGAGTCAGATTAGGTTTGTCCACGTTATAATTAAAGTCCCTGTGTAGTGCAGGTTCCAAGCTAGTTATTCATTGTTTCCTGGTAAATTCTGGAAATCATTAATTTGCACAGAAACAAGTGGTTTGTTTGTCTAAATGGCCAGCTTTCCATGTCTTCCCATCTCTTAAAATTCCCCAACCAATCCAGAATTTATTAGATGAAGGACCTTCCTGGAGCACGCACCTTTTGACCTCTCTGGATCGCAGCTTTAGATTATGACAATGTCCAACTCGCAGTAGCTCACAGTAGCTTGTTTTTTCCCCACCTTTTGTAAGAACACTGACCATTTCTCTCACTGTGACATGCAAAAATCTGATCATATGATACCTGTTTTATTTTTGAAGGGGAAGTGAAAGTTCATTGTGCCATTGATTAAATTAGCTTCTATGAAGACCAAACAGTCAGGGCAAAGGCGATAGGCTCACGCATGCAAATGTGACTCTGACAGCAACACAGCTGGATTTCAGTGCTGTTAAGAGATGAACAGACTTTCAGACTTGCTTAACGGTGCACTTTGATGTTCAGCAAAACTGTTCACTTCAGTCGTTCTTGCACGACTGTGGATCGGGTTTCATTGGTTGAGCGAGATGCAGGGATCAGGATTTACGTGTTTAAAAAAGCGCTGAAAGGTTTAAATGTCTGTTCCTCTGATAAAATCAGCGGTAAGATTTTTAATGTTTGGACCGTCGACATCAGCTCATGAAGTCTTTGAAGTGTCTTTTTTATAAGGAGTAAAGGCAAGAAGGTCATGATTCTTGCTTTTTGTGGTCACGCCAGTCTTTATTTTTTTCTTAGGAAAAATATCAAGACAAATAGATCTCTCTCTATTCTTTTTTACGTTTCAGTTCACCTTATTGTGTTTAGTCACATGGAATCTCTGTCTCTTAAAGTTCATCCTCCAAAATGGAGATCCATAAATTCATTTTATGAGCTCTGCCAGCCTTTCTATCACATTTAGACATCGTTTGACATCTTCGCAGCTCTTACTTTAAAACACTTTTGCATGTCTTTAAGACAGTTGGCAGCATTTTCCTAATTTTAATTCTGTTTCTTTTTTTTAGAACAACTTTGCTCAGCGTACTGTATGTGTGTAACTCCAATCCTCACTGCTCTCATTTCAGATTACAGGAACACATGATGACGACAGAATGAGCATATATTTTAACAACTGTGGGGGGAAAAAATGCTGGATTAGATGAAATTCATTCAAATTACAGCAGCGACCATCGTTTGCATATTTGAGAGTCAGATATTGAATTTAGTTGTATGTTGCACAAGATGCTAATTTGGATGCAAAAACTCAAAGCACTTAAAAGAGTAGAACTAGAAAAGGGGAAATATGTAGCTTCCTTCTTTGGAATTAGTTTTATGTACTGACATTTTCCATACAGACGGTTCTAGCACTTTCCACTTTCAGAAAACAAGAAATGTCCGCATGTTCCAACAAACAAAAATCTTGTCTATGAAATGACTACTTGCCATTTTTCAACCATGTATCTCTGCATTGGTGTTTGCTTCAGTCTGTTCAATTAATACAGATTAAGTCAACATTTTGCCAAGCCAGATTTTATGCAGTTTTTACCCATTTTTGTATAAGACTTTTTATAACTTACTCGTAGTCTAAAGTGTGAAAACATGATGATGCGACTACAAAACATATCATCTCCTTGTACAAAGGTTCTGCGACAATAAAGGGCTTCTATTTCTTCTGCCAGCTAGAGACCACTTTTAGGTAGTTTTTGTCTGATCCTTGGTCATAATTGCTGATATAAGTGTGAACTGGCTCAAATAAAAAGAAAATAACAGGATCCACGCCCCAAGATCGATTAGTTTAAATTCTGAGATCTGGATGAAATAGTAGTAGTTTGTTGGGAACTGTGAGTAAAAACTGACCAAGAAGAAAATCGACCTGAACCTGAATTAAAATGATCAAAATATATATTTTTTTGTTATTAAAACATTGCATGAAATCTGGAGGTGTGTATAATCTAGTTTTTTTTATTTATTTTCTTCAGGTTGAATTACCTCTTTACATATTTCTTATGTTTTTACTTATGTTTACTTACTTATGTTTTGCTTGAAACCTAGGAGAGTTTCAAGCCTGAACTGCCTGGCATCTTCATTTGACCCAAATCTATGCTTTAACTAGGCCACTCCAAAACTCAGCTGTTATGTATTTGAGGTCAGTACTGGTGCATGTGCTGATATTTTGCTTGAGTTTTGTAATATATTTCCATTAGTGTGCACACATTATCATAGCTTAAACCCCAACCTATTAATGAGCAGGAAAAGTACAACACTTTGCATAAGTTTATCATGCCATGGAGCTTTTTCCCTGTTCCGACTAATTCTGTTGCTTTCTCTCTCGTTCCATCACAGCTTGTAGAAATTAGAGAGTAGTGACATTTCTGTAAGCGTCTTGGACCAAAGGAATGTGAGATTTTTTTCCACTACTAAAAGAATTGTTGCTGTGTGGGGAACAAATTTAATGCAACATGAATTCAATTTCGCGCAGTTGTTTAAAACAGGAATGATGCGGAATGACGCACATTTTACTCCGCGATGTCGCCTCCCCTTCTCTTTCTCAGTGCTCTCGTATTACTATTATTTAAATTGCAAGGCACACGTCTGCTGGCCTCGCATTGTTGCACTCAAGTGGATGAGTCAAAAATCAAGCCCTCCTTTGTGGGACGACCCACCCACTCTCGGCTGGCCTCTCGTCTCTTTCAGGGCGGCTCAGTTTCAGATTACCATCCGTAAAAGATGCTGCTTTTTGACCAGGAATGTAACTGGAAGCCATACATGTTCAGTGCAAAATGAATTACAAAGAGTCACAGTTCCCCATTCATGTAAATGAGACACAGGCTTCTCTGGCAGTCTGAAAGACTTCATTGTCCAGGAGATGGTTATCATTTTATCAGTGGCCTCTGAATAAGTTAATGAGAAAACGCTGTAAGGGTGATATGAGAAATTATTTTTCTCTCATTTTGAATGATTTACCATAATCTGCTTATACTTTCACACCAGAATAACTGCCTTAAATGCTTTGAAATTAAAACGACCCATATGGAAATGCAACATATAAAGGGGGGTAAATTAATTTTTCTGTTTTCTTTTTTATAGTGTACATCACTAGATGTCCATACAGTACCTTCTTACATGTTTGTAAGGTTCCTTTAAAATAATTGTCATTTCATTCACAAAGTTGAACTACTCACAAGTCTTGTGAAGTCTAAGGTTACTCAAATACAAACATACATTTTTTTCTGGGAATCACCAAAAATAATAAGCAGGTTTGTTTATCAATCCTTATGCCATACCACAGTTATACCTGCTGTCTGTTTTTGACAATCAGCTTCGCATCTGAGCATGTGATGTATCGAAAACATGAAGAAAGGGGCCCTGAAACTCGCTGGTGTTAGCCATAATATCACATGTATACGTTAAAATCCCTATTGTTTTGGTCTTATTCAAATTTTACAGAGAAACAAAATTTCAGCCTTTCATTAGCTACAAGCCGTCATCTGGATTAACAGAAACAATTGCTTGAAATATGCCAGATGTTTTAATAGTGATAAATTCAGCATGAAAAGTAAAGAAATTTGTGCTTGGTGGATTTTTGTCTTGTGAGAAACGAGGCTTTTTGGCAGCAAATCTTATAAAGCCGACAAACTCAAAATTGCAAATGATCTTTTAAGTGACGACACTTGAAGAAAATTCATTTGTGAGTAGTGCAACAGAGTAAAACTTTCCGGTCGCAGCTATGAAAAGCTGTCAGATGCCCTGCCAATGCCAAACAGTTTATTCTACTATTGATTTGTTTGCCAATGTTTATCAAATAAAATGATTGCCGTCTTTAGAAACAGAACATATTGATGCTTCATGCCAGCGCTCTACGATTTATAGTTAAGAAGCATTGTTACAACACAGACATAATCTACCAAACACAAATTATATAACTTTTTGTTGAAGATATAACTTTTTTTAAACAAATAGCAGAAATGAATTGAACTATTTTTTTGTTCTAATTTATTGAGATGCAGCTTTACATCCAAGCCATTTCAATAAATAGTATGGGTGTTAGTCACATCACCTATTGTTGGTAATAATGTTCTGCCTGATTAGTGTACATCTTATGACAGATACAGTCAGGGGCTAAGGACACAAGTTAGCCAGATTTATTTATCTGCTTTTTCTTTTTTCTTTTTTTACAATCACTGAACTGTGCCTTTGCCCAATGTTGCAGCCTCTTTTCTTAGATTTTGGATCTTGACTGCATGAGGAAATGTCTGAGCAGTTGACCTTTTTAGGACATGCTCTGCACCAAAGCTTCAGTTTTGACTGGAAAGATGCAACATTTACAGTAGCTGCTGAAACTAAATCGGTCAAAACCTTCTGTAAGAACAAAATTAGAGTTCCTGTTTTAAATAAATAAGAAAACATAGATTGTCGAAGCTGTGAAGAAGGTGAAGCAGATAAGATCCAGTTTGGGCCTAAAGTCTACTTTTAAACTAAGAAATAGTTTCTTAATACTTGCACTGAACATCAAACTTCCTTCTTATCATATTAAGACCGTAATTACATAGTGAGAAAAGCACAAATTCTTCATTGTGGTTTTTCTCCTCAGTCACACATTTATACTCCTCTTTTCTCTTTAACACCTCTCACCCTGATCACGCTTCAGCGTGTCCGCTACAGTGGCTGGAGCCCATGGGTGTGGGCGTGTGCGCGTTCAACCGCGATTTCCACCAGCATCATGAGGAAGCTCTGATGGCAGGGCACGGAGTACAGCGATGGGTATCTGCTGCCAGCAGCTGTGCGGCTCTGCAGCGCAGTGAGAGTCGGTCAGTAAATACCACGTCACTCATTTTCATAGACTGATGTGGCGTGCGATAGCAGCGGCAGGACGGCGGTGTGGGAGGCCGATACCTGGAGACAAACGCGCTCATAGCTGAAGCAATCTTCCTGAGGACTTTTTTTTTCGTTTTTCTTTCTTTGCAGGCAGTCGGGATATTTTTAGACCCAGCTCGTTTTCATGAATCATGTGTCTGTATGTGTTTGGCTTCTGTGTAACTCCGATCTGCCAGTTTTACTTAGAGGAAGAAGATGTGTGTTTTAATGCCAAACAAGGAGTTCAAAGGTGTGAACACACAAAATGCTTTAGTTGTAAGTAAGTGATTAAAAGGTGGAACCAGTCGGACACATTGTGTTCTAAAAGTTAAAACTAACGAAACTCACTTTTTAAAAAATATTGAAATAATATATTTACCTATAATCTACTGATGTTCTATATGGCAAGAACAAGTAGAATGACATTAAAGCTAAAAGATTTTTGCTATCATTGAGGATAATATGAGGATAATTTGAGCTGTTTATTTGATCACAGTTAAAACTAATTTGTAAATTATTCCATGAAGGTGAAAATTTGCCAAAAAACCTAAATCACGGATAAATTACAAGCCCTAATTTTACATTAACCCATTAATAATGACTGATGATAACATGTAATGATGTCTGTCAAGTTTAAAACGAATAAATATGCTATGATCAGTTCTCAACGCTTAAGTAACCTTTTACCAAAATACATTTTTCACTGTTGCATAATTTCTGAGATGGTTATTTTGTACTGCTGAGTATATTTCTGGGTACTCCTCCATCCACCCCTGAGCATGGCACAAGCTGCCAATTATAGCTCCACTGAACCTCACCTGAAAAAGACAAAGATCTTACAGGGTATGCTTCTGTGGAGTTGTTATCAGCAGTCAGTATCTTACTTCAGTACAAACAGCAGTTGAAATAACGTCAGTTTAGAAAAACAGTTTTGACCTGAGGGTTGAGTAAGGTCAGTTTTGACTATTAGGGATTTATTCACAAAGAAGTCTGTGGTTATTTACAGATAATCAAACATTTGTTGACATACCTTTTTTTTTATTGCAATGGCTGTTTTTATCAAATTTTTAGCCCTCTGGCTAGTTGCTAACCTAAGTGTGTGAGCAGAATTTCTAATTGTTTCTCCAAACTAAGTTGACTATAAGCTCCATCTTTTGTAGATGAAGTAATGAAGCCAGAACTCCACATTTTAAACAACCAGCAACGATCTTAAAGGGATCATTTAGATTTGTTTACTTCTGGGGAGTTGTTATCAGCGGTCAGAGCCGTATATTTAGTACCCCGAGTTCCTTCAGCTTAAAAATAACGATTCTGACCTGGAAGCTGTTATTTACATTGAGGTTTAGAGCTATTTACAACTATTTAATGTTTGTAAAAATATTACATTTGCAACAACTGCTGGGAGAACACAGAGGTGCAGCTTGACAAGGGGCTGTTAAGAAGAAAAAATATTGTGTATTATTGAATTTTACAAGGCACATCAGCTGTATTGTGTCATGTCATGCAAAGCGCTTTGTGTTACAGCACCTTGTACGCAATGGATCATTGTTCTTCAACACATGTCCTCAGTGAAAATAATCATAGACATTGATTTAAAGAAGTGTGTAATGTGAAATGATGATGGTGTAAACATCATGTTGAAGTTGTTATAGGATCCGCTTTAGAATACGCTCCAGGTTGATCTGCCAACCTTTTTATGCTCAAAACTGAGATGATTTAGAGCAGTTCAGCTGTCTACTAATTGTAAGATACTCACTGCTAATATGAACAGCAAATAACCCCACTTACAAAAACTATAGCTTTAATATTTTAGGCTTTGCAGGTTTAATGCAGGTTGTTGCATTAAACTGACTGATTCAGGCTGATGTATATTGTAGCTTTAGCGAAAGTAAAATCCATGTCTCTCAACAGTAGAAACAAAAAAAAACTGAATAACACAACAAACAGAAGGTGTGTTGCAGTTGGCCAAGCTTTCCTGTCCACAATAAACAGCTCATGATCTGTGAAAGCGAGCCCTGAGTTGCGTTTTGAGTTGTTGTCGTGTGGTTCTCATCTTCCGCTGTTTGACCTTAATTAGGCAGAGGTCTGAAGCATGACACATTGCTTAACTTAAACATCCTTGAAGCTGTCTCGGTGCGTTGTAGAAGGTCTCTGGGTGGGCACAGGAAGTACAGGAGGTTTCCTTAGAACAAAACACAATAAGTAGGTACCGAATGCTGTGGGAAATGAACTTTTAGATGGAGAACAAATCTGCCACTGTGTTGGAAAAGAGAAGCAGGAAGAAGAATGGCATCTTTGGTGCTACAACATTTTGAATTTTAAGTAGAAGACTGGCTTCCTCATTTTGAAGAGGAAAGTTAGCGGAGGGGATGTAGCTGTTAATCTTCACTCAACATGCATGCACGGAAAGTCACACCCAAACAATCTGTCTGCCTAGCTGAATGCAGAAATTACTGTACTTTACTGAAAAATATTTGCATGTTTTAAAAAGCAGCGTAACATGTTAGGTGTTCATGAACAGGAAACTGAATCTGCACGAATCAAAAGGTATATGGTTTTTCTGTTGTAATAATTTGAATGAAGATGCATAATCCCCAAAAGTTATTGGTCTGTCTGAGTCACCTGCCTAAGTCTTAAATGAAAGATGCATGTGAAAGTAAATGTTATTTTATCAATTAAAATAACTATATCTTCATGTTTTCTAGTAGGTTTACAACAACCATCTGGCTGCACTGAAAGTCAAACTTCATCCATCAACCTCAGCTGGTCCAGTGATAGATGGTTTTGCTTTTGTTGCTTTCAACAGAAATTAGAGACAAGTACTTCAAGCCAGAGGCTGCTGCATCAGAATACCATCAGGGCGCACTTTTGAAGATTTTAAGTTTTTGGTTCCTATTCTGTAAGAGTAGCAAAGCGTGAAACTTATTTTGTGTAACAATTTTTTTTTAGTTCTCCTTTAGTCAAAACAATATGTTTTTGTTTCAAATGCATGCCACATGAAGCATAATTCAGTCGAAGGAAGTTAAAAAGTGTGTTGATAGAAACAAACGTTAGTAATGTTCCATTTAAACCTCAGGGATCTGCTAAAGAGTGAGGTGAACGTTTTCCACCTGCACTAAAGAAAAACTTTATATTTCCTCACCTGTGTCAAACTATTTTACTAAGAAACTACTATCTTTTTATGTTTCCTATAACTGGTGCCTTGACTCATACATTAGCATAGCATGCACTTGGATGGACTTGTCTAAAATTTGCTAGTATTTTAAAATCTCCCAGTGGTTAGAGACAGTGGATTTCAAGTGTTTTAAATTTAGTATACCTCTAACCGTATCAAGCAAAACATAAAAATAAAAAATTCTGCTACTAAATTGGAAAGGTCAGTTGTTAATTTCCCCTGCTTACAAAGAAGAAGAACTTAGCTGTTTGGAAATATCCTAAGAAATCTCTGGCTAAGCTAAAGTTTTTTCCACCAATCACATTTCATTAAGGTAAACCTGTTTTAATAGGGATGAGCAGCTGATAGTAGCCCTGAAACCACAACTGACCCCTGACTAATTACCCTTGTTTAATAGCATTACCTCTGCCAATCCAGGCCTACTCAATGGCAAGAAGATAACGTAATAGTTCTTTAAATATTTATTGGTCATATATCACTAAATAGGTTCTATAGCAGTGCATACTTTTAAACGTTGCGTATAACGGACAACAATAGTTTTGTGTTATTTCAGTCATTATCAGTCAGTTGCAAGGTGTAATCAGGTGTAATTACTTGTGTCTGAAACATCTCAGCACAACTTTTCATCCCTTGATGTTATTCTCACTATCAGAACCAGTTGTGTTGATGATTTTAGTGCAAAGCAGATCCATCATCATGATCAACAGCTTTCCACCTTTTAAACTTATAGATTTTCTGCATAGGGATTCATAGAAAACTCTTCTATTTGCATCTGCTGTACGTTCGTCACTGAATTCCAGGGTGAGCTATGTTCATTCAGCTTTTGATCTAAAGATACATAACAAGGGAAGATGTTAACAACTGGGTCTGAAGTTTTGTTTTTATCTTGGAAGTTGGAGACTGGATCTGTGAATGACATCTCCCCGAGTTATACTCAAAAGCATGCACAAACTAGGTAAAAAAATAAATAAAAAAAAACATTTCAAATGGATTTTGTTTCTTTGAATATTTATTTTTTTATTAGATGCCCAATGAATAATTACAGGTGTGTGATAATGTATTCCATCAGGTGTAGCTCACCTGAATTCTTCCTCAACTAAACTCCGACTAATCATTTTCAGTGAAACTATAATGTCAGTCAGAGACACAAGATCATTAAGCATTCTGTTAAAAAAAATAATAATAATAAAACCCAACCCAGCAGATTCAGGAGCTGAATCTGTTGGGTTGCGCCCGAAAAAGGAGCTGCTTTTTCGGGCGCATTCAGACCGGATAGTCCGGTAGACTCGGTTCGACTGGGAACTAAAATTCCAACATTCCTTAAGTTTTCAGAACTCTAGCTCGCATTCACACTACACTGTGTCAAACGACTAAAACTAACTGAAAAACCTGTTCCCCTCGACGCCTGTGGGGGCGCTGCACCAAGAACTACTGAAGGAATCGACACAAAACCTCTGAAGAAGGCCAGCGCAACTTTTTTCTTCACAAAAAGTAAACAGAAACGGAGCCGTGTCAGATTTTAGTCGTTGTAGGATTTCTTCATTGATATACATTACTGGTTTGGACATCGCCTGTTAGCCGCTAACGCTAGCCACGCTCCTTCTGGCGCCGTTACTACGTGGTGAGTCTGTCCACTAAACCAGGCTGTTCCAATGCGGGATGAGCAGGAATCACAAAAATGATCGCAGCGCCTTTATTTCTTACCTGATTTCTATAAACATGGCTTAAATTAAAACTGAGAAAATTGCTGATGTTTGTAAGTATACTCCCTTGATATAAATCTATAAACAGTTTGGTTTCTATCAAGATGCGAGAGGACTACAAGGAAATTCCTCCATCCTATTTGATGATTATGTTCAAACAAATGAGGCAATTAGTTCAGTTTTTGTCATTTATTAAAGGTTTAAAAATTACAGCAGCTGCAGAGCGCCACAGCAATGGGACGATAAGCTGATAAAGAGTTGTAAAACAACTTCAAACCATTTATATTCTGCTTTTCCTTGCTTAGTGTCGGCACGCAAACCCGTTGATATGACAACCGACACAACATCTTCGTTAACCCGCAGAGCAGGGAGTAATATATTGACCAGAATGTCCTGCACTGTAGCTGACTTCCTGCTTTTGGAACGGTCTCTAGTCAGGTTGCATTAAGAAAGGTTTTCTACCGTTTTAGAGTTCACTTCAACCAGACCGAGACCTAGGTTTTTAGACAGGTCAGAGTTTGGTTTTTAAGTCCGTTTTGGAATTCAAATTTGCATTCGGACCTCCCCAAAAACTCCGACTTTCTAGACAAACAGATTAGAGTCTGATTCAGGACTCTAATCCTGGGTTGGTCTGAATACACCCCAAGTCTTGTTCTCCCCACCACAGTTGAAAAATAATAAAAAATACCCATGGTTGACGTCCTTGCAAATTTCCTGTCTTGATGCATGTCTGATGGTTCTCTTGATTTCTGTTAACATTTTGAAATGATCTTGAAAACCTCAAGCCAGTTTTTTTTGCCAACCTTTACCTCGTACCATTTTTAAAAAGTTTTTTCAGCTTTTCCTCTTCTTTGCTCTCTTTGTAAGGAACACCTGTCCAAAGTTACCCACACTTAGTTAAGACGGAAACTTGGCTAATGCAGAATGTCCCTCAAGTTTGTGGATTTTTCTTTTGTTCGACATTATCAGATCAAGTCTGTGTTTAAGGGTTGAAACCAGAACAAACGGCCTTAAAGGTGAGTTCTCGACTATTATTCAGGAAGGAACCTGGGTGTTATCGAGAGGCTGCTTAGGCATCTGAGGGAATCAGAGAAAGGCAGGCGGCCTTTAAGGATGATGTAATGTTTATATAGTGGTCAGTAGAGCCATTTCCTTCTCCTCCTCCTCCCACTCCCGCAGACAGGCACAGTCAAAGGGCATCGATACCGTACAGATCAACGGGGGCATTGGCTGAGTCCCAGTGCTGCATGTTTTTCCAACAAATTTCCCAGCTAATTTGCTAATGCTAAGTGTTCTAAGACATGCACACACATATCAATTGTAGAAGAAGCTGAGACAAACAGAGCATTTACCTTGTTTTCATAAAAAAAAAAAAAAAGCCTTAATATAGAAAGACCATATAGGAGCAAAAGGATTTTGCAAAACTATAAACTTGACAGGAAAGAGCAGAGAGATAAAAAAGCTGTTTATTTAAACTAATATTTGTATGCCATCATTTCCAGAAGTGACTGTAATTTTGTATTATTCTTAGTGTCTGATACAGCGCCAAAGCACGATGGTTTTAGATGTTTTGTTTATTTAACAAGCGAAAAATGAGTGACTCCAAGGAAAAATGAAACTTTGGGAGTTGTAGCTTAAAGTGCTTTTGCATCCAAAGAGTTCATTTTACAGTTGGTATGAAAATATGAGAATGATTAAAGTATGGCATTGAGACTTTATTGTTAGACGTTGGTATGTGATCTTTTGTATGTCCAACGTAGAGTTTTATCCTGGAATTTGTTCGTTCAATCACTTTATCCTAAACATTTTTAAGAAATAGATGTTTGGCTTTTTTAATCTATGATTTCTTAAAAGTATATAATCTGAGTTGAAAGGTTTAGTTGTGGCTAGTACTTAACTCGTGAAAGGAAAAAAAGCCCCCCGCTCATCCTTGCAGACTTCAGGGGGAGGCTGAGACCTATCTCCAGTGGTCATTGGACAAAATGTGGTGTATGATATCTCTCCCAAATACCTCAACAATGTAATTCCAGATAGTTCAGTTTTGTCTAGTAAATGTTGCAATACAGCCAAATTCAATAATTCATGAAATACTAATTGGAAAAAGTTACCATTAGCTGGTTTTGTTTTATAAAACATTTACCACATTAACCGATGACGAGCATGCCTCTTATCACCATTTCACACCACAAGGTGAAATGGTGATAACCTGCAGTTATCTTTTTAGAAATCTTACCCTCTTACTCTTGTCATGCATATGTTCTTGTTTTACTGTTTTAGATTCTGTGATTGCAAATCACGTCATCAGTACTTCAGCTTCTAAACTGGATTTGGTCCTACACATTTTAGCTGATGCGGGACCCTGACTACTTCATTTGTGCGACTCAGGAACTATTGAGTTTTCAGCAATCTCTTAGCCAAAGCATAATAGTGTAATAGAAAATAACAACTCCCTTTTTTAGCAAGAGGAAACTTCCAAGGGAGCCAGGCTCAGTATGATTTTGTGCCCATCTGTTGTGACTGGTTGGAGGCTGACGGATAGGAAGTAGTCCAGGAAAAATAATGAAGAACCAGGTCAGAGGTACTTTCTACAGGAAAGAAAAGGAAGGACACTTCTGCAAAGTAATTCAACAATAGTTTCCTATATGGCAGCATCAAGGAAAAAGTCACAGCTGAAAGTTAGGAAAAAGACTGAACAAAAGATTTTCTCCGCTATTAGTAAATTTTAATTTAAAAAATCCCTCGTTCATTATGTCATAATTATTGTCTGCGGCACTTTGATGTCTGCAATCAGAGTGAAGCTCCCATATGTAAAAAAAAAAAGGAGAAAATCTCAAATTTTTCCAGTTGATGTCACACAAACAACAAAGTTACAGTCCCACACCTCTTCTCATATAAGCTGGTCCTTGTCTCAGAGCACAAAGTTGTCAGAAGAACTTGTTTCACAGTTGGCCAAACAAATAAACTCCTGGAGCACAACAGTGTTAGAATTTAGTTTTTCAGTGAGGAGAAGATTTAAGGCCAGGCAATACCTTGATTGATGCGGCAACATTTAAAGCAAAATGTAAACTTGTGATATGGGATTCACTTGTCTTGAATGTGATTGAAACTCTGGTCTACACAAAATTTTTGTCAAATCATTTTATCCCACTAAAATAGGATAAACTATTTGAATTGTTTATTTGAAATTGCAATTGGTTTATTGCTATCATAAAATATAAACCACCCACAGTAACGTATCAACGCTGCAGGCTAATAATTCTCCTTCCTTTGCTTTTCTTTGCTTGGGGGAGAATGATGCAGGTTTTAGTGGTGATGCCATGTGTTTAATGTTCAGCTGCGAAGCAAACAGTCTGGAAGGCTTGTTTGAATTTTAGCTAATAATTAATATGTAATCAGCACCATGTGCTATTCCCTAAAACCAGAGCAAATCTGAAGGTGAGGTGGACACAGGAGCGTGTGAAGTTGCAGTTCCGAAGTTGTTGCATAAGATACCCAAGATGTCCTTGTACCTAATCCTTGCACATACAAGGATTCTTGTATGTGCAGGATACACATTCAAGAATCCTAATTTTTAGCTGCAATTTTCCAAATAATTTTGATGGTCTGTTCATTTTTTAGTTAGTCCACTCACAAACACAGATTTTTGTTTTTTTGCAATGGTACTTTCTCCTCAGCTATAGGGCTTGGGGTTTCTTCTACCAAGCAAAAGATTTATTATTTTTTTTGGAAGCTTGATGTATGTCTTTAGTATTTCTATTAAACTTTTAACATGTCTCCTTTATTGTTTTTTTTTTGTTTGTTTGTTTTGATTATCCAAAATTAAAAGTATTGTTCAATACATTTTGGTAATGAATCAAAATCAATTTATCTGGAAACAATTTTTAAACATAAAACTGGCAAGCTATGTGACACTAATTGTTACTTTTATGTCAAACATTCAAGTAAAAAAAGTCTTCTGGTTCAGTCTAGCTGATGTTTGATTATTTAATATGTAACTGATTATCGGCATGTTATATTACTTTTCCCATTATTTTTATTAATCAAATTATTCACCAGAAATATGCAAAAAGATAAAATATAGTTACGTACATTACATATATAATAGATGGAAAGTTAACTTGATTGGCAGTGATGATTTTAATTTTTTTTTTTCCTCTCATCAATTTTTGTTGCCCTTACTGAACCCCTCTCAATTGTTTGACAAGATGATATAAATGAAATTAAAATAGATCATCTTACTCTACAAATTAGCCTATACGCTGATAATGTACTGTTCTTCTTGATTCTGGACATTTTATAACAAATGTTTAAGAATAAAATTGGCTAAATTTCAAAATGTCTAAAGTATTACCTCTGTATTAATGATGTTTTTTTTTTCTATTATACACTTGGTCATGTTGGATAGTAGAATAGGTAACTGTTTTCCAGCTTCACATAGTTTCCTCTTGATTAAAAGAATCAAATTATATACCAGAAATATGCGAGGAGGACTGGTACCTAACTTATAAAACAATATCTACACTTAAATCCCAAAAGATAATTAAGAGAGGTTACATTGCCGAGGATTTTTTTTGTTCTGCATTTGGTCAACGTGATGAAAAATGTCGTGTCCATATAAAAGTAGAAGATCTACAGTTACAAACATATAATCTAGAGGAAACTGATGAAATATATGTAATTCAGTTTTTTAGTATTTGTTGTTGTGCTTTGGGCAGGAGTTGTAAAGTTATTCATCTCACTGTAACATTGAATAAGTGGTTTGATTTAAAGTTGATGGTCTCTTTTTTTAACGAAATGCTGCCCCCTCGTGGTAAAAGTTGCCTCACTGTGTTTTTTTTGTTTTTTTTCTCCTGTCTTTTATTGCAGAACATTCAGGCTGAGACAAGTAAGTACAACTTTTTCTCGTGTTTTGGTGTCAGCTGCTTGCTCTTTTTCTTCCTATTTATTGTCTCAAAATTTCACTTGCAGCACATTATTGGGGTTTAATCTGCTATCTTTATTAATCATGTCACACCTGTTAACACCCAAATTCTTAAAATGCTCTTAAAACACCTTTTCACTGCTTCACTTGTGCTTTTATTTACTGTTGCTTTTCTTCTTGTGCTCATCTTTTTTGCTTTATCAATTGGAAAAATATAGGTACAACAGCTATAATAGAAACCACAGTAACAACTCTAGCTGCAACCACCACAGCTACCGCAACTACATCTGCAGCTACTACCACGGCAACACTTTCTCCTACAACCACAACAGTTGTTGGTGCAGATGTTAGCACAGCAACAGCTGCACCAACAACTTTGACCACTGCACCAGCAACTTTCACAACTGCACCAGCAACTTTCACCACTGCACCAGCAACTTTCACAACTGCACCACCAACTTTCACCACTGCACCAGCAACTTCAACCACTGCAGCAACAACTTTAACTGCTACACCAACAACTTTAACCGCTTCACCAGCACCTTTAACCACTGCACCAGCAACTTCAACCGCTGCACCAGCAACTTCAACCGCTGCATCAGCAACTTCAACCGCTGCACTAGCAACTTCAACCGCTGCATTAGCAACTTCAACCACTGCACTAGCAACTTCAACCACTGCACCAACTTCAACCGCTGCACTAGCAACTTCAACCGCTGCATCAGCAACTTCAACCACTGCACTAGCAACTTCAACCGCTGCATCAGCAACTTCAACCACTGCACCAACTTCAACCGCTGCACCAACAACTCCAGCCGCTGCACCAACAACTCCAGCCGCTGCACTAGCAACTTCAACCACTGCACTAGCAACTTCAACCACTGCACTAGCAACTTTAACCACTGCACNAGCAACTTCAACCACTGCACTAGCAACTTTAACCACTGCACCAGCAACTTCAACCACTGCACTAGCAACTTTAACCACTGCACCAGCAACTTTAACCACTGCACCAACAACTTCAGTCACTGCACTAGCAACTTTAACCACTGCACCAACAACTTCAACTGCTGCATCAGCAACTTCAACCACTGCACTGGCAACATCAAACACTGCACCAACAATAACAGCAACCACAATAACAGCTGCCCCTACAACCACATTAACCACAATAACTGACATCTCTACAACCATGACAGCTGAACCATCAACAATGACAGCTGAAACATCAACCATGACAGCTGAACCATCAACACTGACAGCTGAACCATCAACAATGACAGCTGAACCAACAACCACGACAGCTGAACCAACAACTACAATTAAGGGTGTGTTAACATCTAATGGTAACTAGCGTGAGCCCCTAAATTGACATCTGTCCTCATGACACAGTTCAAAATAACCATAACCTGGTTACTTTGTTCTGTGTCATGCCCTGAAGAAGTACTGCATTTTTTATTTTTTTTTCTAACAGTTATATTTCTTAATGTACAGTCCTGATTAAATAAGTGCTATTATGTTAAGATAGAGAATAATAAGATAGACGTAATATGAACTGTTATTGTGACTTTTCTTTGGTTCACAGCACCTGGAAATGTGGCGAATCTCAGTGTGGAAAGTGTCACAACATCCTCTGTGAAAGTGACCTGGAGCAAAATGAATGATGCAAGCTACCGAGTATACTGGACAAAAGGAGAAATTACAAAAAATGAAACAGTAACACAAAACTTCAAAAATATCACAGGACTAGATCCTGGGGTTCAGTACAATATAAGTGTTACTGCTGTTGCATCTGATAATGTCACTGAAGGAACGCCTGACACGACGTCTGCCTACACAAGTAAGTCAACCTTTATGTTTGTCTTTAACGTGTGCAAAAAGGTGAAACGGTAAATGCAGTGGAATTTTTTTGTGATTGATTATAAATGTTGCAGAAGTAGCAAACTGAATAGTAAAATTGAATAATAACTGAACTTTAGTGTGCTTACACTGCTCTCTGTCATGAGCAATTGTCACACCTTGAGGAGTTTGTGCTTCATCCTTTGGTTTTCAAATGTTTGCAACATATTGATTTCTGCTCACAGAGCCTGAAGTAGTCACAGATCTCAATGTGTTTAATGTAACAACATCATCTCTATTTGTGAACTGGACCAAACCAATGGGAAGCAGCTCTTTCTATAGAGTTCAATGGGAAGGTGAAAAAAAATATGACGGAAGAAATGTGTCTGAGACATTTCTGACCATTTCTAATCTGACTGCTGGTGAGCAGTATAAAATATCTGTCACTGCTGTAGCTGCTGATAATGTCACTGAAGGAACGCCTGACACGACGTCTGCCTACACAAGTAAGTCCACCTTTATGTTTGTCTTTAACTGTGTGCAAAAAAGTGAAAGTGTAAATGCAGTGGAATTTTATTGTGATTGATTATAAATGTTGCAGAAGTAGCAAACTGAATAGTAAAATTGAATAATAACTGAACTTTAGTGTGCTTACACTGCTCTCTGTCATGAACAGAACCTGAAGCAGTGATCAGTCTTACCGTCACTGGTATAACAACAACCTCTGTGTCTTTGAGCTGGACTAAACCTCAGGGGAAAAGACTGATTTATACAGTAAAGTGGGAAAATGATAACAAAGATTTGAGTGCAAATGAGACTCAGGCGACTGTGACTGATCTGACTCCTGGAGAGATCTACTGTTTTAATGTCACAGCTGTAGCTGGAGACCGTAAAACAAAGAGTGATGAGAGAAACATTTGTCAATATACAAGTAAGATTATGAGCCTGCTTTCAATTGTCACACCTTGAGGAGTTTGTGCTTCATCCTTTGGTTTTCAAATGTTTGCAACATATTGATTTCTGCTCACAGATCCTGAAGTAATCATAGATCTCAATGTGTTTGATGTAACAACATCATCTCTATTTGTGAACTGGACCAAACCAATGGGAAGCAGCTCTTTCTATAGAGTTCAATGGGAAGGTGGACAAAAACATGTCCAAAAAAATGTGTCTGAGACATTTCTGACCATTTCTGATCTGACTGCTGGTGAGCAGTATAAAATATCTGTCACT
>NW_006800065.1:550302-591424 GCF_000485575.1 Poecilia formosa
AGCTGCTTCCCATTGGTTTGGTCCAGTTCACAAATAGAGATGATGTTGTTACATTAAACACATTGAGATCTGTGACTACTTCATACTTTGGTTTTCAAATGTTTGCAACATATTGATTTCTGCTCACAGATCCTGAAGTAGTCATAGATCTCAATGTGTTTG
Source organism: Poecilia formosa (assembly GCF_000485575.1). NCBI lineage: Eukaryota > Metazoa > Chordata > Actinopteri > Cyprinodontiformes > Poeciliidae > Poecilia > Poecilia formosa. The sequence continues at coordinate 550,465 of NW_006800065.1, forward strand.
ATGTAACAACATCATCTCTATTTGTGAACTGGACCAAACCAATGGGAAGCAGCTCTTTCTATAGAGTTCAATGGGAAGGTGAAAAAAAATATGACGGAAGAAATGTGTCTGAGACATTTCTGACCATTTCTAATCTGACTGCTGGTGAGCAGTATAAAATATCTGTCACTGCTGTAGCTGCTGATAATGTCACTGAAGGAGAGAACAGGACTACTTCGAAATACACAAGTAAGTGAGCCTCGGATAGATGGATGGATGTATCATGACGATATTAATAGGTGCTTTTATGCAACATTCAGAATTATCTACATTATATTGTGTCAAGGGACATTTGTCCATTCTCCCAATCATATCTTAACAACCTTTATATAATGGGCAATAGATGGGTTACATACGAGGTTTGAAAAATAAAACCACTCCCTGTAGAACAAATGAGATTCAGTTAAATTTCACAGAGCTGACTCTTGGAGACAGCTAGTGTTTTTTTTTTTTGTCATAGCCATGTTTGGGAGCAACGTACTAATGAGTAATGAGAAAATGATTTGTCATTTAAGAAGTAAGATTAAGAGTATGATTTTATTTAATCATCATTATGTTTGAGGCATTTCCTCCTTTCTTTTCATTGTTTAAAATGCTCATAATTTTTTGCTTAAGCTTTTAGTACTTCCTCCTATATATTTCTTTTGCACTCACAGAGCCTGAAGTAGTCACAGATCTCAGTGTGTTTGATGTAACAACATCATCTCTATTTGTGAACTGGACCAAACCAATGGGAAGCAGCTCTTTCTATAGAGTTCAATGGGAAGGTGGACAAAAATATTTCGGAAGAAATGTGTCTGAGACATTTCTGACCATTTCTGATCTGACTGCTGGTGAGCAGTATAAAATATCTGTCACTGCTGTAGCTGCTGATAATGTCACTGAAGGAGAGAACAGGACTACTTTGAAATACACAAGTAAGTGAGTCTCAATCATATGTTTGGTTGGATGCAAGATTTTTCAGTTACAACAAGAAATAATGTCAGAAAATGTTTGTCCATCCTTTTGTTTTTCTGAAAATGTGATCATATATCTCACTCACAGAACCTCAGTTGATTCACAATCTTAATGTCACTGACATCTCCAATGTCCTCTTGTCATTGGGAAACACTTTCCTACAGTGGACAGCTGGAATTATGACTGGGAAATCAAATTAACTTTATGTAATCATAAATTTAACTAATTTCATTGCTGTTGGGGAATGTAAAATGTCTCTACTGTAGCTGCTGAAAATAGGGCTGCACAATATACCACAAGTTTATTTTCTGCTTAGTATCACTGTATGAAATATGCATATGTAAAAAAAAGCAAAACAAAAAAAAACTGCCTCGATTGCAAGAAAATATTTAATTATTCATGTATTTTAGGCTTTGTATGCCTGCAATATATGTGGTGATAGTTGTTTCTTAATGCAACATAGAAGCGTTTTTTACAAAAAGTGCAGTAAGGTGGTGAAGTCATTAACTGAATACAATAAGCAAGTGTTTCCTCCAAGCAACTTTTAATTAAAACCTTGTTGAGATGGAAATAATGAATTTATTGTTTAGCTAGTAGCTGGATCGATTATTCATTATTTAGGGTTTTCCACAAGTAACATTGTTCTGCAATTTGTGGAGAGAAATGACATGTACAAAAACAGTTAGTGCAGTGATGCTTTCAACTTCAAGTTTCTTTAGTCATTTTGTTTTTTATATATTTGTACCTGAATAATGCTGGATATTTACTTTTCCAATTTCTTTAGTTTCCTGTCATTTTCATCCCACTGTTTTGTGTAATTTTGGTTTGTCGTGTGTCGTCCGTGTTGATATGTGTGTTGTGATTTACCCCTGTGCCACCACAGCATTCCTGTTTCTCCTGATTTTCTTAGCATGTTCTTTTATCCATAAATATCCCTCATTGTAATTCTGCCTGTTATTATCCTCATCTTTTCTAACTGCTTTGCACCTTGGTTTTTCCCTTGGTGTCTGTTGTCATTTGTAGAATGTCCTATTGTTAAATATTCCTCATTATTTTTTACCTGCATACAAGTTGTGCTTTGGTCTAACTCAAGAACAAGAAATGACAACTGGACTGTCTTTAGTTAAAGTTTGAAACTTTATAGTATAAAAGGTGAAAGAAAAATATGAAGGATATTTTAAGGTGCAAATATATAGACACTTATTGAGAGATTTAGTAAAATGAAGTCTCATACTCCTTCCAGTATATTCCTGTTTTTCTTGTCAAGTATAATTCCAGATAAATTTGATTCTAGCAGATGACCTCAACATAAATGAATGAATAATCTTTGAAGCAAAAATATCTACAACAAGGTACTGGCCCTTTGAAATCCAAAAATAAAAAAGATCCAGATATTGAAATCAGATAATGTAAATCAATATCTGAGTTCATAATTTAGCAAAATTATGAATAAAGTAAAGTTTTTACCTTATAGAACTTAAAACTCTGAAGAACAACAACAACAAAAAAAGATTGTTTACCTTTTCTAACTCAGCGAATCTCAATCTAAGTCCTCAGGGCTCACCGGTCGTCATGTTTTGGATGCGTAATGTGTTCAACAGCACACCTGATTCAAATGATTGCATCACCACATCAAGAGTTTCAGAAACCAGTCAGTCACCCATTCATTTCAGTCAGGTGTGTGGCAGGGCTGTGGGTCCTGAGGACCAGGGATGAGAATTATTGATTATTGATTTGACTCCTTTTTGAATATTGACATTGGTTATTTAACTGACTTGAGCTGAACAGTGGAAGGAGGTTTCTGTAATGGGAAATTGTGAAATATCCTGGCCCAACCAATCAGGGATCCCAAATTATGATCCAAAATGTAAATATGGAAAGCTAACCTTAAAGTAGATGTTGCCTCAGCTTTATTGAGGTTTATGGTAAATTAAACTCTTCAGTCACAGTAAAATCTGAACTCCTTTTTTCACTCTGCCTTATACTTTAGTTAGGTCAACTTTATGGATGTTGCTGGCTGTGACTTTAGGTCTGAGCCTGGCTTTTTGTGTTGATGTGAATCATGACTTTGAAAGGTTTTTACGTCTTTGGTAACTATAAGAAATAGTGAGATTCTGGTTGCTGTTTTTAGATGCTCTTGTATATGCTCAGGGACAAATTGTTTTTACAGACGCTTGCATCTGTCCTGTTATTAATCAGGACTGTTAAGAATATCATTCACTAATTTATTTACTTTGCTGAACAGGGCCTGTAAAGCCTGTGGACGTCACTTTTGTATCAAGAACAAGTGACAATATAAACATCACGTGGACGTTGCCTAAAGGAAGGGTTGACCATTACATCGTGAACATCTCGGACACAAGCAGTAACTACACCAGCTTCACAAAAACAACCACCACCACAGCAGCTTTCTCCGGTTTACTTCCTGGAAGGAGTTTCAGTTTCACAGTGACTGCTGTAGCCGGAACGTTCACAGACACCTCTGATCAGTTTTCATTGGCAACATGTAAGTTCCACTTTTCCCCAAATTATAACATCTTTGTTGAGTAATTCTGGCACTAGTAAGGACCAAATATTGACATGAATTTTACCTAAGTAAACAAATTTCTTTTGCTAACATTGTACTGAAGTATATTTTATAATATACACTACAAAAACAACGTTTTTCTGACTACTCTAAAATGTAGGATTTAGGTCTACTGACGTTTTCTACATTTGAGCAATTTAACTGATGAATATAAAACATTTGTTGCTCAGCTTAGTACAGAAAACAGATTAGACATCTCATTGTAATTCAATGCAGACTTATTAGTGTGTGTTTGTATGTGTGTTTTCTCTCTCTTTTAGATCCGTTGTCTGTCACATCCTTCACCTTCACCAACAGGACAAACTCTTCTTTACACCTGCAGTGGGTGACTTCAGAAAAGATGGCTGGTGCTCCTAATATCAGCTATAATATCACCTACAATCATCCAGATGACAATGTGTCAAAGATTGGCTATATAGAGAAAACGGACATAGTGTTAGAGGGTCTTCAGTCTGGAACCAATTACACCATAAATATAACAACTGTTGGACCCGAACAACTGAGTAGCTCGCCAGTCACCCAATATACTTCCACCTGTAAGTTTATGTGATCAGACCCAAAGAGCATTGTAACCTGTGGTGTAATAATATATACTGATCCTGAGATGAGAACTTTACAAGATGAGTGTTAAGTAATGTTTTAGTAGCTTAGCCATTGGCCTATGTTTATTAGCCTACTCTGAAACCGCAAAAGGAACAAGAATGTACTTCAAAATAAGGGTCTCAAACATAGAAACAACAGCTTAAAGCACTTACCTTTACCCCGAGGTTCGACTTTACCAGAAAAGCCGCAGAAGAAATATAGCATTTTTGTATGTCATTTCAAAAGACTTAATGTCCTTATTTACATATTTATTTCAGATTTTCATATATTCTTTGTTGTTTTTTTTCTTTCTTCTCTTATGCTCAGTGCCAAACCCAGTGCAGGATGCAAAAGCCAGCCCTATTTCTCCAACTTCCATAAAGGTGCAGTGGTCAAAACCGCTGGGTGCCCGAGAATATTACCTGTACCGGGTTCAAACCTACAACAGCACCACAAGAGCACTCATTAACACGATTACCAGCAACAGCACCAGCTATGACGTTCCCAACCTGGAGCCAGGTTTCTGTTACTCCATCAAAATCACAACAACTGTTGCATCAGACACTGACTCAAGCCCTGTGGAGGTGTCCAGTTGCACCAGTAAGGATATGAAAATCAATGCTGTCTCAATGCTGAGAATATAACGTCCCTTTGATCTAAGGTAACCCTCTGCTATTCTTGCTTCAGTGCCCAAAGCAGTGACCAATTTGACTGTGAGCTTTGTGAACACCACATCCATCCAGCTCTCATGGCTCAGACAAAATGATTACAAGGATTCCTACAAGTATCTGGTGGAAGCATGGCGGGGCAGTGAGCGAGTTCACAATGACTCCACGTATAACGAGACCTACTCCTTCAACAGTCTGATTCCTGGAACCCTTTACACATTTAATGTGTTGACAGTTCATGAAGGTGTACAATCAACAATCGCAAGCAAAAAGGAATATACAAGTATGTCACACACGCTTTCAGAATATTAAGACTTTGGATAAATATTTCATTGTTTATGCAAACTATTTGATCAGATCTTGGTTTCAAGGAGCCTGACTTTTATATATATATATATATATATATATATATGTATTTTTTTTTAAGACATCTTAGTCGATAGTTCCCTAAAGTTATTAGTTAAGAACTTTGTATTCAGTGGAGGATGATGGAGCTGAAAGAGGGTATTGGAGGTCTTTTGATTGATTTTTTTCCCTCACACATCCCTGAAAAACAAATGAAAAAGACAAATTTTAAACGACTTAAAAATGTTGTTCTCGGGAACCAAATTATACAGTGAAAGGAGGAAAAAATTGTACACAACTATTCTTTTTGTAGTACTTTCTCTCTTGAAAATGACAAATGATCATAGTTATTGATAATTTGAAATCATCAAAATCTAACCATGTTTTTCAACCTTCAAACTTTTTAGCCCACCCAGTCTGTTGTATAAGTGTTCAGATTAAATGCATGTATTCTCAGCAATACCTGCAGACCAAGCAAAAATGCATTTCTTGTTCAGATTTGATTATTATTATTATTATTATTATTATTATTATTATTATTATTATTATTATTATTTTGAATGATCTTCATTGTTGTTTCTACATTTCTCTTCCAGTTCCTGCACAGGTCTCAGGCATTTTAGCCAGAGGAACCACCTCCAGCTTGTCAGTGAGCTGGACAAAAGCATATGGGCAGGTTTCCTCATACCTTGTCCAGTTATACAATAACACAAATTCCTTGATAAACGACACAGATCTGAGTAATGAGACTACACAGTTTAAATTTGACTATTTGAAACCAGGAGTGCTTTACCGTGTTGAGGTTGTCACCAAAAGTGGACCTAAGACGAGCAACAGAAGTGTTGTTTACAATGCAACTTGTAAGTTTCCTAAATTTAGTGATTTTGGGTTTTTTTGTTGTTGTTGTTTTATCTGCATTTGGATATGCATTGGGTTTTGGCATGTTTGTGACCTGATTTATTCTTCTGCTTAGTTCCTAACCCCCCCGGCTCTATCATAGTGGACTTTCAGACCAACAGCTCCATCAGATTTAGTTGGTCCCTTCCAGCTGATATGGACCCTGACCAGTACTTTACTGTGTCCACTGAAAATGCCTCTACTGATACAAAGAGCAGCTGGTTCCTGATGGAAAACCTTGAATCAGGATCCAAGTACACAGTTTCTGTAGTCACTGTTGGTGCACTGAAGTATAAGAGTACAGAAGAGAGCACACAAAACTATACAAGTGAGTAAACAGAAACAGCCAGTTTCATCATGCTCATCACTATGGATAAAATGACAACAAGTTTTGTCATAAAGTTTGTCTTTGTTGTATTCAATTTTTAAATTACACTAACGATTCAATCAGCTCTACTGCTAAATTCATATTATTGAATTCTTGTGTTAAGTGACTGTTTCATATATTTGGAGGAATCTTTTTTGCACCTGATCATTTTAAAAAATGTAAAATACATTGACAAAAGAAGTTGGATCATTCTGTTATTTGTTCTGTTAATAGAGATTATTTAACATTCAAGTCCTAAATCTTTAACACTTTTAAAACATTTGTAAAAAAAAATTATAGACATACTTCTTGTAAACCTTTTCCTAATGTATGATCTTGTGTTAGTTTTCCTATAATTTTCCCTCCTGTGTGATCGAACCTAAAAAGACTTTAATGAACGTATGTGCTCTGATCACTTTTATCCTGTTTTTTAGGACCAAATCCGGTGACGGGTCTGACAGAGACAGAAATCACCACTAGTTCAGTAACCCTGAAGTGGAATCAGCCAAGCAGCAAACCACCCTACATTTATGAAGTGCAGCTTGGAAGTGTTGTCCCTAATGAATCACGGTTGAAAAGGATAAACACTACAACATTTACATTTGATGGTCTCACGTCTGGGAGAAAATACAACTTTACCGTCACTACAATAACAGAAGATTACACTCGAGCAGAGTCTGTGAAGGTTTTCTACTATACAAGTAAGTGCATTGTAGCTTGTAAGAGCACGCTACAAATTACTTGTGCAAATATGTTTGTTTTTATTTTCTCCAAAAAGTAACAGTTTATCGTCTTGTTTTCAGGGCCTTATAATGTCACAGATTTAAAAGCTTTTACCGTAAACACAACTGCTGTTTACCTAAACTGGACAAAACCATACGAGTACAAGCACGACTTCCAATATCGGGTGGAGACAACTGGCTGTCGCAACAAAACTACCAACTCATCAGCAGAAAGCGTGACCTTCTCAGATCTCATCTCTGGAACCAACTGCACATTCTGTGTTACTGTCATGGCAGAGGATGGCACTGAAGGGAAAGAGACCTGCACCACTCAGTACACAAGTAGGGCTTTTACTGTCTTCCCTTATTATTATTATTATTATTTTTTTTTTAACTTGTATCATTGTTGAATTGTTTTAATTTTTTATGGCTGCACATCAACAGAACCCAATGTGCCTGATCTCACTATCAGCAATGAGGGATCCAATGATTCAGTCCTGGTGTCGTGGACCAACCCTCCTGGAAATGTGGAGAAATATGAGCTTCTGCTAAACTGCTCCTCAGGTTTAAATAAGACAGAAGAGCTCAGTTTTCACAACACCTCCTTCAAGTTTTACGGCCTGCACGCTGCAGAGCTGTGCAGCGGTGTGATGAGGTCACACAGTGGACCGTTCAGTGAACCATCTGAAATAGTTACAAGTGCAACTTGTGAGTATCACTAATTATTATTCTTATTAACTTTTGTCTGTTTTGATGGGTTTTTTTTCTTTTTACCTACAATTAAAATAAGTGCAAGATGATACTTAAAAATAATCTTTATGTAATTCTTACTAATAATAGTAAATACTACGACAACAAACAATAGAAATAATAATGATAGAAATAATAGTAATGGCAATACAAATTGACTCTCCACTGTTGGGGGATATTTTAGCTATCTTATCAACTTCACCCTCAGACACTCCCTGAATATGTAGTTAAACTCGGTGTGCCACAAAAAGTACCACGCAGCCCCCAATGGGTTTGGGAAAACTTTCCAAATGCATACACGATTAATTGTACATGTGATGAATTCTGTCCTTGCAGACCCAAATCCTCCTGGGAATATTGTCAAACGGATGCAGACTACCAGTTCTATCGAACTGGAATGGGGAAAAGCACCTGATATGGAATATGCATTCAGCTACCACTACAATCTGACCTACATTCACTCTCAGGAAGATGTAAAAATCCCTTTTGCCAAAACAACTTACATTGTGTCTCAACTTCTGTCTGGGACTTCTTACGACATTTCTGTGACAACTGTGGGACCAATGGATTTTGAGAGTGAACCTGTTTACATAACCGTGACCACAAGTAAGAATCTTATTTCATTTATCATTAAGTCTCCTATATCAATTACTCTCACAGTGTCTTGTAAAAAAAAAAAAAAACAACAACAACAACAACAAAAAACCTTCCAAAATATGTTGCAACCACAAACTTTGGTGTATTTCATTTTATGCTACAGATCAACACAGTGTAGCATAAGATTTAAATTTGTATTTAGCACCCTTTATTCCTAAATAAAAGTTTGTTCAGCGGGTTGCCATTAGACATTACCTACAAGTGAATAAAGATAATATTTTTGGAATATAATCTGGGTAAAAAACAGCTCTTATGTTGTTATGTTAGCGTGAATCAGTTACCAAAAAGCACCATATGGACCAAGAAACACAGCAGAGAGGTTCAGGGATAAAAGTGTGAAGACATTTGCAGAGGATTTAGGTTGCAATAAAACAATGCTCTGAGCTGTAAGGATCTCTAAGATGGAAAGAGGGTGTCCCAACTGCAAATCTAGTGAAATAGGGCTGTAAACCTAAACTGTAAACCTAAAAGTGTATTAATCAGAGAAGCAGCCATGAGGCCCATGGTAACTTTGGAAGAGCTCCACAGACTCGAAGCTGAAGTGGGAGGATTGTTCGACACAATGGCTATTTGTTAAGGGCAAAAATATGGCCTTTATGGACAAGGAGGGGCTATAGAAAACATGTCAAAGAAGACGCTCTGGTCAAATGTGACCAACATTGCAATTTTTGACATGCATATAAACTTGCAATGAAAACTGGCATTGTACATTTCTAGCAGGAACAGGAAAACTACTGAGTTGATTAGAAGATGAAGTGGTAAATACATGGCAAACCTAGATTATATGTTTTTGAGTCTGCAGATGACTTGAGATTGGGTTGTAGGTCCAACCTGTTGGCTGGAAAACAACTTTAAGAAAAAGCCATTGAATGGTCCAGGTCAAACCACATTTGTTTATCCACTACTTTGAAAAAATTCACTTAAAACACATTGTTTGTTGCAAGACACTGCAGTGTCCGGATTACCAGTAACATTTCTCACTTGTTTATTAAACCATCAGGACCTTACAAAGTGAAGTCTCTCGAACTTTATCCTGATGAGGAACATATCAATTTAACCTGGGACCATCCTGTTGAGTATAAGAGCACCTATAGTTTTTTTGTCGCCTGGCAAAACCACGATAAGACTTATGTTAAGAACACCACAACTAGTGGAACTTCACATAACATCACTGGACTGGCAGCTGGTACTGAGTACAACATCGCCATCATCACCAAGACCTCTGATGGAACAGAATCTGCCACAGAAACGATGTCCAACTGCACAAGTATGCTCGTAACATTCCATCTTTTATACAGTCCGATATGCATGACATTGGATCTTGTGTGAATTTTTCTGTTTTCTGTGCTTTGAATACAAAAAACAAAAATAAAGGAAATAAAAATATTGTTGCACACATTTAACCAATAACATTTTTTTGTTTTTACTAATATTTATATCTACTTCATTTCGACAGATGCGAGTCCTGTGAAGAACTTAGAATGTTCTGGACCAAACTCTGGAGATGCCAAAATTATTCTGAAATGGAAAAACCCCAATGGAGAGTTCTCTAAAGTCATGTTTAATGTAACCAGCACTACCTCTACAATTACTCATGTACCCATTTCTTATGCGACTGTTTCTGGACACATTATTCCCAACCTTACTTACCATGAGAATTTTACGATTAAAGTAGAGACTCTGAGTTGTGGAAAACCAAGCACTCCTCAGTGGATAACATGTCAGACAGGTGTCACAAGTAAGTTTGTTTCAATTTTGTACGGAATATTTGAATAATTATTGCATGTAAAGAATAGGTATCAAATTTAATCCTGCTTCACTTATTAGTGAAGCAGGATTAGTTCCATTTATTTATTTTTAATCTTGAGCTAATATTACTCACTTTAAGTTTGATACATTGGTGTTTGATTCCTCTCTTTTAACTTTATACAGAGCCTCTCATTCCATCAGAATATGGGAAGCAGGTGTCTACTAGAACCCACAGTACATTCACACTTCTTATTGACAACAGCCTGTTAAACGACTCTAACGGACCAGTGACTCATGTTGGGGTTCTGGTAACAAGCGATGACAGTGGTAGGGTTTATTTCTGTTTTCTTAACATCAAGATGTGCTCCTGTAACCCTGTAATAAATAGATTTGAAAAATATTACAGTGCTTATTATTCTGTGTATTTTGTTTCCTTTAAGCCAACATTCCTAATATTGAAAATTTCATGGAGAAAACATACAGTGACTGGAGAGCAAATTCTGCAAAAGCATATCTTGCAACAATAATGAACAATACCAAAACGACGAGGAGAAGTTCTGTTTCCTTGGACGTTGAGATAGGAAGTGGATCAAAGTGGGAAAGCTATGCTAATGGTGCTCTGGATCCAAGTGGAAGTTACAGGTAAGAGAAGCATACTTAAATATAAAAGATTTCCTTTTACACGGAAATCTTTGGCACCTTTACTGGCTGATAGCGTATTTTGTCAAATTGCATTGCATTTTAATTTGCTTTATTTACCATTTGATTCCAGGAATTTGTTTTACAGGATTGTTTTGTAGAGTTTGTGCAGTCTTGATCATTTTAGATTAATTAATTAATTAATTTATTTTTTTTCTCTGAGTCAAGCTAAATATTGAAAAAGAAAAGTGAATAAAGAAAATGTTTATTTAATGCTTAATCTGTTTTCATTACCAAAAACAAAAATCAGAATTACTACAAATAAGTTATAGACTGAAAATACACTCTTTATTTCTGCTAATGTATTTGAACTCTTTAGTTTGTAAGACACAATGATGAAAGTACTCAAGCACTGTACTTAAGTAAAAATAAACAGACTAAAATGTACATTCTAGTAAAACGTATCATGTTAACATTTAAAGTACTCGTAAGTTAAGTTTATACAAGTAACATTTCAGCAAGATATAGGGGCTAGTTTTAAGTCAATAGTTGCTTAATATTTATGAAAAAAGTATTAGTTACTTTGGCAGATTTTTTTTTCATTTAGAACAAGACATTTTTTTAAGTGAAATAATCTACAATTAGAACCAGAACTTTTTCATCAATATTAAGGAATTGTTGGCTCTAAACGAGCTGCAATGTTTTAGTGAAAAGTGTGTTTGTGTGTGTGTTTGTGTTGCAATAAGACAAGTACACTCGTCTTATTTCAAGTGTACCAAGATATTTGTACTAGAAAGTTGGACACATTAATTGTGTTTTTGTTATACTTCAATTTGTATGTACTTCAGTTATTTTGACCAAAATTGATAAGGGAAACAAAATGTCTAGTCTTCAGTGGTAGAATTATACGGAAAAAAAACTGTAACCTCCAAAAGTTATACCAATATGAGATCAAAGTATAAACTAAGAGCATACTGTAAAAGAAAAATGCACTGCAAACGTAGGATTTTGAAATGTAGGAATTTATTAAGAATATATAAACTATGTTTTTTTTTGTTGTTGTTGTTACTTTTTTTTTTTTGTCCTGCAGATATGCCGTAGTGGTTTGCACCTATTTGGTTGTGGACTCAGGAAAAATTAATGCCACCAAATCAGTGTGTTCTGTATCAAATTGGTCAGATGTGATTATTCTCAACCAAGACCCAGGTATTATTGAAAGAACCAAAATGGGACTTTAATGTGCTTATTTTAATTGTTATGTAATTTAACTGTTTTTGCTCAAGACTGACTCTGTAAACTTTGGTTTTATAAAATTACAGCTATCACCTCTATTGCTATTGGAGCAACGTTGGGAATCTTTGGAGTTCTCTTGGTCATCCTTATTGGTTTCATCATCTATTGGAGAAGGTTTTTATTCTTCGTACCGATGAAAATAAAACAATGTTATCGAATCAGATGCTCAGTGTTATTCATCTATTGTATACTGCAGGTTATCCCGTAAGGAGTCTCCCGACATCCAGATTCAGGCAATGGGGTGAGTATTTAAGATTTTGCTAAATGATTATTATTTCAAACTCAAAGTCCACAATTGTTTATGTAATTATTACTTTTTTTTTTCTTAGGGGGAAAGTGTAAGTATAAGACATTAATTAATACATTAATACAAATTAATACATTTGTACATATCGCTCCTTTCTGGAGAATACTTATTCTCCCCTCTAAACAATGTTGCATATATGAGCAGAAGTGTGGCCGTGAGAGTGGAGGACTTTGAAGCTTACTACAGGAAGCAGAAAGCTGACTCCAGCTGTGGCTTCGCTGAAGAATTTGAGGTGAAGCTTCACAAACATGTTTAGGCATTCCTAATCTGTAAGTTTCTCTCAGTGTACTGCTACCTGACAGTTCCTCAACATCAGGAAAAGTGTATTTTATTTCTCACCAAAATGTGTAAATCATTATGTTATATTTTTACAGTTCTGAATGTTTCTAAATTACCTTAATCCACACACACTATACACAGACAGACAGACAGACTGAACAAAGTCCAACACGACGTCTCACCTGCTGCACAGACTGACAAGAGAACATCACTGATTCTGGGAAAACTGTTTGCGTGGAGCTGATAATGTCCTGGTTTCTGCCTTATTTTTTTCATTTTAGTACACTTTTTGCCATTAAATCTATTCTGGGACAACTATTCTGATTTGTGCAGTTATGCTTTTAAATATAAGATACAACATTTGTGCATGGCCCAGATTGATGAAAAACAGTGGAACATGCATCAAAGACAGCAAAACACACGAGTTGTAGGAATAAATAAGAGAAGAATGAAGTGTTTTCAACTCACTCAAGTTAATGTAAAATTGTTGTGCAAGAATAGATCAATAATCTGCGTGTTTTCCATTAATACTTGTCTATAAATACATTTGACACTGGACACTGGAAGTTTGTGTGACTTTATGAAGTCACACAAACTTCATATGTGTGACTTAATAAAGTCACACATATGAAGCAGTTTATAATTTTAAAAGTATCTGTTGTTTTTTTTATTTATTTCTTCTGTACCCACAAGTTAATCTACCAAACTGTTTTTTAAAGGACCTGAAGCCTGTTGGTACCGCTCAAGCCAAACTGCATGCGCTGGCTCTGGAGAACAAGCCTAAAAATCGCTACAACAACGTGCTTCCTTGTAAGTCACCTTAAATTTTCCTTTGTTATTCAAAAAGCTAACCCTCATTCTTCAAACCATAACATGTTAGGTGTAACACATGGAACGCCCCACTGCTTCTGCTTGCAATGAACGTTTTTACCATCTAACACTTTAATTTTAATTCATAAATGAATCATTCATACTTCATTTACATACTTATTCATCTCCTAGATGACTCCTCCAGAGTGAAACTCTCTGTTGTCCACGGAAGTCCAAATGAAGATTACATCAATGCTAACTACATGCCGGTGCGTACCGACATTATTTGCTTTTGGTCATTTCACTTTAAAGCATCTTATGATCACACTATAACTCACTTCATTTGTTTCTCTGGTTCGCTTTGAACGAAATCTACACTCATTTCCCATTTGAGAATCTTTGTGAAAACTTAACTTTATGGATGCTTTATACTGAGTTTTTTTGTTTTTGTTTGTTTGTTTGTTTGTTTTTTGCACATTAGGGTTACCTTTCCAGGAAGGAGTTCATCGCAGCTCAGGGACCTTTACCTGCAACAGTCAACGAGTTCTGGAGGATGGTCTGGGAGAAGAACGTCCAGACTCTGGTTATGCTAACACGCTGTAATGAACAAGGAAGAGTGAGTATGAACATAAAGAAATACTTTGTGTCGTACCTGTTCCTGATCCGTGAGCAGTGGGTTCATCGATGCAGTCAGAAAGTTTTTACAGAGACAAAAGCTTTATTGAAAGCACATGGAGCCCCCTAGGAGGGCATGGGGATTTTTTTTATTTTCTCTTGCGTTACCTTGCAAAAGTATTGCATTCCCTCGCAATAAATTAGGAAATACACCCTGGTCTTTTTTGTATATATAGTGATAAGAAAAGTCAATTTAAAATTGCACGTATGTACAAAACATGTTTCTACCTTTGTAACTCTTTGGTACAGAAACTGGTTGAAAATCAGTCAACATGAATTAACTTGAATAACAACCAGAGTTAAAAATCTGTATTTTTTCACACTTCAGTTTTCCATTCTTAATTAAGGATGAATCTAAATAAATATGAATAAGCATTTTTTTTTTTTAAACTGTTGCAGCAGAACAGGAATATTTTTGCTTCACAGTGTGTGTTTATCAAAGTAAGAGTATCTAAATGCAGCATGTACAAGTCCAGGGACATCTGTGAAATAAAAATGACACAAAAATCAGCTGAAATAAATTATAACAAATATCAAAGTTTCTGAATAAGACAAAAACTGAAAGCAAATGAACTATTTTTCAGGTTAAATGTGAGCAGTACTGGGGTCCTGGCACCAAATACTATGAAGACATCATTGTGACAACAACCTCTGAAATCCAACTTGAAGACTGGACCATCAGGGATTTTGACATAAAAAATGTAACTTTATGTTGAAGCACACACACACACACACGCACACACAAACTCACAGAATCCCAGCAATCACATGGTTGTTTTACTAACACTATGCAACAAAAGGTATGCATAAAGTGTGCTTTGCAGACGATTTGTCATTCTGAGTTCTGAGTCGAGGGTTTTTGATGTGCCCTGTCTTTATTGTTCATTTTCCTGTAACTGCTGCTTCATCGCTGACCTCCTTCTACCTCAGGTGAAAACAACGGAAGTCCGCTCAGTCCGCCACTTCCATTTCACAGCCTGGCCGGATCACGGCGTTCCAGAAACCACAGAGCTTCTGATCAGCTTCAGACATCTGGTCAGAGAGCACATGAACCAGTATTCCAGAAACTCCCCCACAGTGGTTCACTGCAGGT
The DNA here is from genome assembly GCF_000485575.1 of Poecilia formosa. Lineage (NCBI taxonomy): Eukaryota > Metazoa > Chordata > Actinopteri > Cyprinodontiformes > Poeciliidae > Poecilia > Poecilia formosa. The sequence goes on from NW_006800065.1 coordinate 565,881, forward strand.
TGGACACAGCACCCCGACAACTTTACAAATGTTTTCATTTGGTTGGAAGTGTACAAAATAACCTGTCGTCTCCTGTCGTTTTCCGCCTTTCTGTTTTTGATATTTGCGCTCAGTGCTGGAGTCGGGCGCACAGGCACCTTCATAGCCATTGATCGCTTGATCTTCCAGATCGAAAGGGAAAACATTGTAGATGTGTACGGCATTGTTCATGATCTGCGAATGCACCGGCCTCTCATGGTGCAGACGGAGGTAGGAAGACCACACATCTACTCTGCTTTGTTTTGGGGTTGTTGTTTTTTTACAGCGTTTCACATCACAAACACTTTCTGGTTTTTATTTTTGTTCTATTGCTGCAGGACCAGTATGTCTTCCTAAACCAGTGTGCCTTGGACATCATCCGGGCGAGAACAGGGAACAATGTGGATCTAATCTACCAGAACACAGCTGCCATCACAATTTATGAAAACGTAGAACCCAAAAGGGGATATTAGTCTGCTTTTTCATTTCCTTACATCTCTCCCTCTCTTTTTGGGTGAGAAATAACTGAGCAAACAAGTTTAAAGGGAATACGTTTGTTAGAAACATCAACCTTTAAGGGTTTACTCCTCTTTTTTATATTTATTTGTTTAAAAAATAGAGGAAACGGCATTTTTTATGCTTCTGCCTTAAATTCTCATACCTGCATATTCTTTGCACTGCACAATTATTATAAAATTGCTTTCTACTGTATATGACTCACTGATTTTTATTTTTGCTCAGGTAGTTTTATTGTATACTTTTTAAATACACTTTAAAATTTTGGTATTTTTAAATACACTTTTAAATCGAACTGTACAAAACAAAGGCTGGTGGTATGTGCCTTACAAACAGCATTCATGCGTTTACTCCAGTAGAGGGCACACTTGTCTTATTTTAGTTTTCTAGTTATTAAACAGGGATAATGTGATATTTTAAAGGAACTTTAAGTTATTCTCTCCTTGCCTGACTAACTGTAAGCCTATATGAACTGTGCAATGTGATTCAATGAAGGAGTTTATTTGTTTTGGTCTCTTTTTTATTATTATTATTTATATGCACTGCAAAGTGACGAATGCACTGGATGCATTTATGCATTTGTCCCACACTGTCCACTTTAAACATTAGATGTGTTTCTTTTCAAGTAGTTTATGTTCAATTCTGGCCAGTGGTTCTTGAAATGGAATATCTATCTTACTCCTCATTTCATCTCAGGAACTTCTTTCAAGAAGAGCATTTTTACTGGCTGTATTTGTGTTAAAATATATATAATGCACCAGTTTGTATTATTAATTAAGACATTATTTCAATGGTCTTTTTTGCTCTTTCCTATGCTGTACATTCTTTAGAGAAAAAAAACATGTTATTTCACTTCCTGTGACATCTGTTATCCAGTTATGGTCACTTCCTCTGTATTAAAAGTCACTGTGGAAGCAAAAATGTACATATTTTTGTCAATCTTCCAAACAGCAGAATTTTCAATTAGCTTGGTACGTTTCTTTCTCCTTTTTTTTCCCACAGTTTGATTTATAGCACTTATGTTTTAATGAGAAATAGGAATATGAAATAATAATAAAAAATTTTAGGATATTTTAAAATGCTTCATGAGATGCTTGCTGGTTCAACGCAACTATGTAAAATGAGCTGAAGATATGTATTTCTTAAATATGTAAACTTAAATGGGATTAAAGATGTTGCAACATTGTGGCAACAATCTACTCTTTATTAGAATCCATTTGCTTCAATGCCAATAAAGCTAAACTGTCTTGCTAAAAATGTGTTTTGGTGTTGATTTTTCTACATATTTCATTTCAGTCACTATAATTTATGAATTTTGTTTTTAACTTTATGTCACAAAGTTACAACAAGTAGTGCATAGTTCTGAAGTGGATGGAAAAATAGAAAGTTTTCAAATGTGTTTGATAAAATAAAAACAAATTCATCCAAAAATGTTACATTTATACAGTTATAATGTTATAAATATTAAATATACACTTTTAATATTTACCATGTCAACATATTCCCCTCCACATATTCCTCCTCCAGAGTTACCACAGGCGTCTCAGCTGCTACCTGTTAAATGTTCTCGTTGTCAGTTTAGGTGTAATGCCACGTGTTGGTAAATTTTCAGTTGTGCCATAATCCTTTCTTTTTTGGGTGATTGATTGTACAATGCTCCACAATAATCTCAGAACTTAGGATATTTTTATGACTATCAATTTTGCAACCCACTAATAAATCAAGTGATTTCTGCACTATATATTTCTACATTTCTCTATATTTTGAATTTAATTAATCATAAGGAAACACATATGAGCAAAATTATTCCCCTTGCAAGGGAGGATGGTCCTGCACATCTCTGCAACAATAAGCTTTTACATTTCAGGTAGGTATCTGCACCCTATGCAGACAGAAACACTTTCTTTTCTCTCTGGGCAAACAGCATTTCACACAGACCTGAAACATTTACAGCCCTGAACAAGCAAAGACCTGTAGCTCTTGTGTACTTTATATTTAACTACTCTGAGGTATCTAGGTGGTGGTAACATAACATTCTGCCAGAATGTAGGGCTTCAAGGAGCCCCTCCCTGTTTTCCCCATTGATCTCCCTCTCTTCACCATGTCAGGCTTGTTTGATGTCTCTCACATTCACAAGTTGGACTTAAAAATAGATTTGACATTTGGATGGCTCTTTCTGTTTTTCCTTTTTCTTCTGTGGTTTTCAAGTAAAAGAAATACAATTTAGGCTGGTGAGATTACCATTCTAAGAGTACAGATATTCCATTGGGATTGCAATCAAAATCAGTCTATAAAATAAACCAGTAATTTTATTTCACTTAACAGCACATTGTCACAAAAAAAGAAAGAAAAAAGAAAACCCTGCCTTTCGCTTGGCCTGCAGTTGTAACAAATTGTTAAAAAGAAAAAATATTTAATGAAGAACTCCATTGCTAAGATGGGAAAATCTATAGACAGGATAATTTTTGGTTGTGCACTCCTGAAGTCTTGCCATTATGCAGTGTGCCATAAGTTATATAGAACATGCATAAAACATGCATAAAACAAACTGATTTTCTTTGATGAGACAAAAAGAAAATCAGTTTTTGACCTACTTGTGAATCGTTATTTATACCAATCTAAATAATATATTCGATTCTCAACACAATTCTCACTTTAAAGCATAATGCTTTGATTTTTCTTCTTTTTTTTTCGTGTGTGTGTGTGTGTGTGTGTGTGTGCGTGTGTGTGTGTGTGTGTGTGTGTGTGTGTGTGTGTGTGTGTGTGTACTTTCTACACGTTCAACCAAACTGGTTAGATTTGACTGAAAGATGAATGGAGCTAAATACAGGGCAAGTCCTGAAAGCGGATGCAAATGACTTTAACCATTTGCCTTTCACCAGGACATATACAGCCACAATCATAACAAAAATGGGTTGGATCAAAATATACAACTTTTGTGTTACAATCTCAATCAAACTTCAAAAGTAACTCTCAAGAATTTTTAACCAAGAATTAAAAATTGCTGTTGTCTGCTCTCAGTTTCAGACTGACTGATACTGAGCTATTTTTCAAGCTATTTCAGTGTCTTAAAGTGCATAGCTTGTAGAAACATAACCCAAAAGACTTTGCTGAATTCAAATGTGACACTTTTCCCAATGTATCTTTTTTTCCTCTCTCATAATTGTACCTTTTTGTTCATAAAAGTGCTTCACAACGTATGGTTGTAACGTGACGGAAAGAACGTGCGGAAGGCATTGTAGAGCCCTTGCAGTATATGTAGTACCTATTTGTGACCACAGGTGTCGCCAGAGCTCATTGCCTAGCAGCAGCCAGGGCAACCGCAGCAACTAGAATGTCGAGCCCGTTCTGCGCTCTCCATGTTGAAACGGAGCAAGTTCTCCGGCTGACTCCGACCGTCCGTGCGTCCCCCACCACCCAGCTGGTTCCACATCGCCCTGCTATGACACTTGACTGGGAATGGATCTGTGAAACTGTATGAGTGCTGCCTTACCCGGAAAAACGGCAAGTACGTCTCTTCTCCGCTACGCAATGGCAGCAAAACGAGAAGGATAACTATTTTTAGTGACTCCGAATTATTCAACTAACGTAGGTTTTTTTATGTGCTAACTTGTAGCTAGCCATGGCAGCTTCTGTGTCCGTTACAGGGAACGGGGAGGGTTTTGTCGGTATTTTCAGACATCATGGACTCGTTGTATTTCCCTGTATGTTTTTTCTGTAACATCACAGTGTATTTGGCTGCCTGATTAAGTGGTCAGAGGGGCTAACGTTAGAAGCTTTCTCCCCAAACTTAACCCTCACCTCCACATTAGCGGAGCAAACCGTGCCCCATGCGGCTGCAGCTTTTCTTGCTGTCACCGTCTTTGCATAACAGGGAGTCAAGCTTGTGCACACGATTGGCTAGGAAGCAAGGGTAATTTGCTTAATTTCTCTTTATGTGTATTCCGCTTTACTTTACTGTTGCCATCTACTGTAGGTGCAAGCAAGCAGAATTCGTAAACATGACCAAGCGAAGCGCGATAATGTTTCTCTGTTTACTGTAAACAACCCGTATGGCCGAGCCCTCATCACCAAAATAACCATACTTGTTTTGTTTACTTTCAATCAGCCTCCTTTTGGTCTGTATTACCAAAATTCTCTCTGTGAATTCTTGTAGTGTGAAATCATGTTGCTTTAGCGCTCAGCGGAAAATGTAGATAATTGAAATGAGATCTGTAGACATTTAAAGTACTAGCAAACCGACTGCCTTTGACATATTTTCACTTTTGCTGTTTCCATATGTTGATCAACACCAGTAGGCGTCTGTGCTTCCCTGCCTTTAGCATGAAGCTCTTTATTATGATTGTGATCATGCAATCAGCTGGGCAATAATTAATAGTGGCGTTTGTTTCTAGAATAAACAACCACGTTGGAGATTTTGTACTGGCTTATGTAAGGCTCTAGAGTAAATGAAACGTCAATGGAGAAGTGCCAGGATTTTTATAGCCATGAGGTTTATTTGTTAACTGCAAATTGCAATCCTCCTCTTATCTTAGTGGAGTTTTTACTCTCTGTCCTTGAAAAATAAGGTGTTACTCCCTATCAGTGACAACCGATCGGCCAGAGATAAGCTGTAGTCGGTGATCAGTTATTCAGGTATTGAAAAATAGGATTTTCCTTTTCATTAAATGCATCAGATATGAGAAATTCCAATATTTTGAATGAATTTAATAGCATGCCTTTTTGAGTTGCATATCGATCCGGTAAAGGTTAGGGACACGTTGGATTTAAGTCCTATCAAAGGACCTACAGCACATTTTTGTCATTTCTGTTATGTTGTCCTTAAACAATCAGAATGAATCTGCATCCAGATTAACAGGTCACATCTAAAATGAACCTACCAAGCCAGCAGAACAAACAAGAAAAATAAATTTAACCAGAAAAAGCCTGGTCGTTGCGTCTCGATTATAATTGTATACTTGAGTGCAGGCGATGTCCTCAATAAATGAAGCAAAAAATGCAAAGGCGTTACTCTTGACCTTGATGTGACACGTTACCCATATGTCTCCTGTGGGGGCAGCATCACAAGCCCAGCTGTCCTGAGCATCAGTGTCTCAGAAGAAGGTCACTGTCAGAAATGACAGCAAAATGTCTCTTCACATACTTTTCTCAATTTTTATCACAAAAAGCTACTTGGCGGGTAGTTTTTGGAATTTAAAACCTAAAACTACTTGAGCATCACATGAAGGCCAGGGAAATGATGAGGAACAGGTCAGTGAGTTTACATTTTGAGTGAATGAATTCATTTTCATGGTGGTCTGAGATGATTTCAGAAACTCTAAAATGGTAAGACAACTTAAGTAGAAACAAATGCACCAACATACAATCTTCACCTTATCAATTTCTCCACATTCCCTGCACAAATTAAGACAGAAGAGCTAATATTCTGTTTAATATCTCCTTTTAATGAGATAACACAGGGGAAAAAAATTATGTAATCAGATTTTTAATCTGGCTGCACGAAGCATTTGGGAGCTCAGAGCTGCCTTTTCCATGTTGAATAATGTCTGTGAAGAAGCCAGAAAACGTTCTCTAATTTCAGGAAAGATAAATTTGACTTTTTTGATGTTTTTTTGTTTTTGTTTTTTTTCTGTTTCAAAATCACAGACAGCCTTGGTATATAAACTACAGGAACACCTTCATCAGGGTAAATCTGTCTTAAAAAGAGGTAATGAATAAAAGACTGGTAATTAATGTGCCAACTTTCATTGTCACTAATTCACCAGATAACTTATTTTTTTTCTTACTTATGTCACTATAAACTACAGACTAGCAAAAAGAGAGAGCGCTTTGTACTTAACTCTTGAAAACCTCTAATAAANATTTATTTATTTTTAATCTTGAGCTAATATTACTCACTTTAAGTTTGATACATTGGTGTTTGATTCCTCTCTTTTAACTTTATACAGAGCCTCTCATTCCATCAGAATATGGGAAGCAGGTGTCTACTAAAACCCACAGTACATTCACACTTCTTATTGACAACAGCCTGTTAAACGACTCTAAAGGACCAGTGACTCATGTTGGGGTTCTGGTAACAAGCGATGACACTGGTAGGGTTTATTTCTGTTTTCTTAACATCAAGATGTGCTCCTGTAACCCTGTAATAAATAGATTTGAAAAATATTACAGTGCTTATTATTCTGTGTATTTTGTTTCCTTTAAGCCAACATTCCTAATATTGAAAATTTCATGGAGAAAACATACAGTGACTGGAGAGCAAATTCTGCAAAAGCATATCTTGCAACAATAATGAACAATACCAAAACGACGAGGAGAAGTTCTGTTTCCTTGGACGTTGAGATAGGAAATGGATCAAAGTGGGAAAGCTATGCTAATGGTGCTCTGGATCCAAGTGGAAGTTACAGGTAAGAGAACCACACTTAAATAAAAAAGATTTCCTTTTACACGGAAATCTTTGGCACCTTTACTGGCTGATAGCGTATTTTGTCAAATTGCATTGTATTTTAGTTTGCTTTATTTACCATTTGATTCCAGGAATTTGTTTTACAGGATTGTTTTGTAGAGTTTATGCAGTCTTGATCATTTTAGATTAATTAGTTAATTTATTTTTTATTTTTATTTTCTCTGAGTCAAGCTAAATATTGAAAAAGAAAAGTGAATAAAGAAAATGTTTATTTAATGCTTAATCTGTTTTCATTACCAAAAACAAAAATCAGAATTACTACAAATAAGTTATAGACTGAAAATACACTCTTTATTTCTGCTAATGTATTTGAACTCTTTAGTTTGTAAGACACAATGATGAAAGTACTCAAACACTGTACTTAAGTAAAAATAAACAGACTAAAATGTACATTCTAGTAAAACGTATCATGTTAACATTTAAAGTACTCGTAAGTTAAGTTTATACAAGTAACATTTCAGCAAGATATAGGGGCTAGTTTTAAGTCAATAGTTGCTTAATATTTATGAAAAAAGTATTAGTTACTTTGGCAGATTTTTTTTTCATTTAGAACAAGACATTTTTTTAAGTGAAATAATCTACAATTAGAACCAGAACTTTTTCATCAATATTAAGGAATTGTTGGCTCTAAACGAGCTGCAATGTTTTAGTGAAAAGTGTGTTTGTGTGTGTGTGTTTGTGTTGCAATAAGACAAGTACACTCGTCTTATTTCAAGTGTACCAAGATATTTGTACTAGAAAGTTGGACACATTAATTGTGTTTTTGTTATACTTCAATTTGTATGTACTTCAGTTATTTTGACCTAGATTGATAAGGGAAACAAAATGTCTAGTCTTCAGTGGTAGAATTATACGGAAAAAAAACTGTAACCTCCAAAAGTTATACCAATATGAGATCAAAGTATAAACTAAGAGCATACTGTAAAAGAAAAATGCACTGCAAACGTAGGATTTTGAAATGTAGGAATTTATTAAGAATATATAAACTATGTTTTTTTTTGTTGTTGTTGTTACTTTTTTTTTTTTGTCCTGCAGATATGCCGTAGTGGTTTGCACCTATTTGGTTGTGGACTCAGGAAAAATTAATGCCACCAAATCAGTGTGTTCTGTATCAAATTGGTCAGTTGTGATTATTCTCAACCAAGACCCAGGTATTATTGAAAGAACCAAAATGGGACTTTAATGTGCTTATTTTAATTGTTATGTAATTTAACTGTTTTTGCTCAAGACTGACTCTGTAAACTTTGGTTTTATAAAATTACAGCTATCACCTCTATTGCTATTGGAGCAACGTTGGGAATCTTTGGAGTTCTCTTGGTCATCCTTATTGGTTTCATCATCTATTGGAGAAGGTTTTTATTCTTCGTACCGATGAAAATAAAACAATGTTATCGAATCAGATGCTCAGTGTTATTCATCTATTGTATACTGCAGGTTATCCCGTAAGGAGTCTCCCGACATCCAGATTCAGGCAATGGGGTGAGTATTTAAGATTTTGCTAAATGATTATTATTTCAAACTCAAAGTCCACAATTGTTTATGTAATTATTACTTTTTTTTTTCTTAGGGGGAAAGTGTAAGTATAAGACATTAATTAATACATTAATACAAATTAATACATTTGTACATATCGCTCCTTTCTGGAGAATACTTATTCTCCCCTCTAAACAATGTTGCATATATGAGCAGAAGTGTGGCCGTGAGAGTGGAGGACTTTGAAGCTTACTACAGGAAGCAGAAAGCTGACTCCAGCTGTGGCTTCGCTGAAGAATTTGAGGTGAAGCTTCACAAACATGTTTAGGCATTCCTAATCTGTAAGTTTCTCTCAGTGTACTGGTACCTGACAGTTCCTCAACATCAGGAAAAGTGTATTTTATTTCTCACCAAAATGTGTAAATCATTATGTTATATTTTTACAGTTCTGAATGTTTCTAAATTACCTTAATCCACACACACTATACACAGACAGACAGACTGAACAAAGTCCAACACGACGTCTCACCTGCTGCACAGACTGACAAGAGAACATCACTGATTCTGGGAAAACTGTTTGCGTGGAGCTGATAATGTCCTGGTTTCTGCCTTATTTTTTTCATTTTAGTACACTTTTTGCCATTAAATCTATTCTGGGACAACTATTCTGATTTGTGCAGTTATGCTTTTAAATATAAGATACAACATTTGTGCATGGCCCAGATTGATGAAAAACAGTGGAACATGCATCAAAGACAGCAAAACACACGAGTTGTAGGAATAAATAAGAGAAGAATGAAGTGTTTTCAACTCACTCAAGTTAATGTAAAATTGTTGTGCAAGAATAGATCAATAATCTGCGTGTTTTCCATTAATACTTGTCTATAAATACATTTGACACTGGACACTGGAAGTTTGTGTGACTTTATGAAGTCACACAAACTTCATATGTGTGACTTAATAAAGTCACACATATGAAGCAGTTTATAATTTTAAAAGTATCTGTTGTTTTTTTTATTTATTTCTTCTGTACCCACAAGTTAATCTACCAAACTGTTTTTTAAAGGACCTGAAGCCTGTTGGTACCGCTCAAGCCAAACTGCATGCGCTGGCTCTGGAGAACAAGCCTAAAAATCGCTACAACAACGTGCTTCCTTGTAAGTCACCTTAAATTTTCCTTTGTTATTCAAAAAGCTAACCCTCATTCTTCAAACCATAACATGTTAGGTGTAACACATGGAACGCCCCACTGCTTCTGCTTGCAATGAACGTTTTTACCATCTAACACTTTAATTTTAATTCATAAATGAATCATTCATACTTCATTTACATACTTATTCATCTCCTAGATGACTCCTCCAGAGTGAAACTCTCTGTTGTCCACGGAAGTCCAAATGAAGATTACATCAATGCTAACTACATGCCGGTGCGTACCGACATTATTTGCTTTTGGTCATTTCACTTTAAAGCATCTTATGATCACACTATAACTCACTTCATTTGTTTCTCTGGTTCGCTTTGAACGAAATCTACACTCATTTCCCATTTGAGAATCTTTGTGAAAACTTAACTTTATGGATGCTTTATACTGAGTTTTTTTGTTTTTGTTTGTTTGTTTGTTTGTTTTTTGCACATTAGGGTTACCTTTCCAGGAAGGAGTTCATCGCAGCTCAGGGACCTTTACCTGCAACAGTCAACGAGTTCTGGAGGATGGTCTGGGAGAAGAACGTCCAGACTCTGGTTATGCTAACACGCTGTAATGAACAAGGAAGAGTGAGTATGAACATAAAGAAATACTTTGTGTCGTACCTGTTCCTGATCCGTGAGCAGTGGGTTCATCGATGCAGTCAGAAAGTTTTTACAGAGACAAAAGCTTTATTGAAAGCACATGGAGCCCCCTAGGAGGGCATGGGGATTTTTTTTATTTTCTCTTGCGTTACCTTGCAAAAGTATTGCATTCCCTCGCAATAAATTAGGAAATACACCCTGGTCTTTTTTGTATATATAGTGATAAGAAAAGTCAATTTAAAATTGCACGTATGTACAAAACATGTTTCTACCTTTGCAACTCTTTGGTACAGAAACTGGTTGAAAATCAGTCAACATGAATTAACTTGAATAACAACCAGAGTTAAAAATCTGTATTTTTTCACACTTCAGTTTTCCATTCTTAATTAAGGATGAATCTAAATAAATATGAATAAGCATTTTTTTTTTTTAAACTGTTGCAGCAGAACAGGAATATTTTTGCTTCACAGTGTGTGTTTATCAAAGTAAGAGTATCTAAATGCAGCATGTACAAGTCCAGGGACATCTGTGAAATAAAAATGACACAAAAATCAGCTGAAATAAATTATAACAAATATCAAAGTTTCTGAATAAGACAAAAACTGAAAGCAAATGAACTATTTTTCAGGTTAAATGTGAGCAGTACTGGGGTCCTGGCACCAAATACTATGAAGACATCATTGTGACAACAACCTCTGAAATCCAACTTGAAGACTGGACCATCAGGGATTTTGACATAAAAAATGTAACTTTATGTTGAAGCACACACACACACACACGCACACACAAACTCACAGAATCCCAGCAATCACATGGTTGTTTTACTAACACTATGCAACAAAAGGTATGCATAAAGTGTGCTTTGCAGACGATTTGTCATTCTGAGTTCTGAGTCGAGGGTTTTTGATGTGCCCTGTCTTTATTGTTCATTTTCCTGTAACTGCTGCTTCATCGCTGACCTCCTTCTACCTCAGGTGAAAACAACGGAAGTCCGCTCAGTCCGCCACTTCCATTTCACAGCCTGGCCGGATCACGGCGTTCCAGAAACCACAGAGCTTCTGATCAGCTTCAGACATCTGGTCAGAGAGCACATGAACCAGTATTCCAGAAACTCCCCCACAGTGGTTCACTGCAGGTTGGACACAGCACCCCGACAACTTTACAAATGTTTTCATTTGGTTGGAAGTGTACAAAATAACCTGTCGTCTCCTGTCGTTTTCCGCCTTTCTGTTTTTGATATTTGCGCTCAGTGCTGGAGTCGGGCGCACAGGCACCTTCATAGCCATTGATCGCTTGATCTTCCAGATCGAAAGGGAAAACATTGTAGATGTGTACGGCATTGTTCATGATCTGCGAATGCACCGGCCTCTCATGGTGCAGACGGAGGTAGGAAGACCACACATCTACTCTGCTTTGTTTTGGGGTTGTTGTTTTTTTACAGCGTTTCACATCACAAACACTTTCTGGTTTTTATTTTTGTTCTATTGCTGCAGGACCAGTATGTCTTCCTAAACCAGTGTGCCTTGGACATCATCCGGGCGAGAACAGGGAACAATGTGGATCTAATCTACCAGAACACAGCTGCCATCACAATTTATGAAAACGTAGAACCCAAAAGGGGATATTAGTCTGCTTTTTCATTTCCTTACATCTCTCCCTCTCTTTTTGGGTGAGAAATAACTGAGCAAACAAGTTTAAAGGGAATACGTTTGTTAGAAACATCAACCTTTAAGGGTTTACTCCTCTTTTTTATATTTATTTGTTTAAAAAATAGAGGAAACGGCATTTTTTATGCTTCTGCCTTAAATTCTCATACCTGCATATTCTTTGCACTGCACAATTATTATAAAATTGCTTTCTACTGTATATGACTCACTGATTTTTATTTTTGCTCAGGTAGTTTTATTGTATACTTTTTAAATACACTTTAAAATTTTGGTATTTTTAAATACACTTTTAAATCGAACTGTACAAAACAAAGGCTGGTGGTATGTGCCTTACAAACAGCATTCATGCGTTTACTCCAGTAGAGGGCACACTTGTCTTATTTTAGTTTTCTAGTTATTAAACAGGGATAATGTGATATTTTAAAGGAACTTTAAGTTATTCTCTCCTTGCCTGACTAACTGTAAGCCAATATGAACTGTGCAATGTGATTCAATGAAGGAGTTTATTTGTTTCGGTCTCTCTTTTATTATTATTATTTATATGCACTGCAAAGTGACGAATGCACTGGATGCATTTATGCATTTGTCCCACACTGTCCACTTTAAACATTAGATGTGTTTCTTTTCAAGTAGTTTATGTTCAATTCTGGCCAGTGGTTCTTGAAATGGAATATCTATCTTATTCCTCATTTCATCTCAGGAACTTCTTTCAAGAAGAGCATTTTTACTGGCTGTATTTGTGTTAAAATTTATATAATGCACCAGTTTGTATTATTAATTAAGACATTATTTCAATGGTCTTTTTTGCTCTTTCCTATGCTGTACATTCTTTAGAGAAAAAAAACATGTTATTTCACTTCCTGTGACATCTGTTATCCAGTTATGGTCACTTCCTCTGTATTAAAAGTCACTGTGGAAGCAAAAATGTAGATATTTTTGTCAATCTTCCAAACAGCAGAATTTTCAATTAGCTTGGTACGTTTCTTTCTCCTTTTTTTTCCCACAGTTTGATTTATAGCACTTATGTTTTAATGAGAAATAGGAATATGAAATAATAATAAAAAATTTTAGGATATTTTAAAATGCTTCATGAGATGCTTGCTGGTTCAACGCAACTATGTAAAATGAGCTGAAGATATGTATTTCTTAAATATGTAAACTTAAATGGGATTAAAGATGTTGCAACATTGTGGCAACAATCTACTCTTTATTAGAATCCATTTGCTTCAATGCCAATAAAGCTAAACTGTCTTGCTAAAAATGTGTTTTGGTGTTGATTTTTCTACGTATTTCATTTTTAAAAGCTGATGTTAAGCTTATTGCACAAATTATCAGAATTATTGAACATTTACTAGATTCAATCACTATAATTTATGAATTTTGTTTTTAACTTTATGTCACAAAGTTACAACAAGTAGTGCATAGTTCTGAAGTGGATGGAAAAATAGAAAGTTTTCAAATGTGTTTGATAAAATAAAAACAAATTCATCCAAAAATGTTACATTTATACAGTTATAATGTTATAAATATTAAATATACACTTTTAATATTTACCATGTCAACATATTCCCCTCCACATATTCCTCCTCCAGAGTTACCACAGGCGTCTCAGCTGCTACCTGTTAAATGTTCTCGTTGTCAGTTTAGGTGTAATGCCACGTGTTGGTAAATTTTCAGTTGTGCCATAATCCTTTCTTTTTTGGGTGATTGTACAATGCTCCACAATAATCTCAGAACTTAGGATATTTTTATGACTATCAGTTTTGCAACCCACTAATAAATCAAGTGATTTCTGCACTATATATTTCTACATTTCTCTATATTTTGAATTTAATTAATCATAAGGAAACATATATGAGCAAAATTATTCCCCTTGCAAGGGAGGATGGTCCTGCACATCTCTGCAACAATAAGCTTTTACATTTCAGGTAGGTATCTGCACCCTATGCAGACAGAAACACTTTCTTTTCTCTCTGGGCAAACAGCATTTCACACAGACCTGAAACATTTACAGCCCTGAACAAGCAAAGACCTGTAGCGCTTGTGTACTTTATATTTAACTACTCTGAGGTATCTAGGTGGTGGTAACATAACATTCTGCCAGAATGTAGGGCTTCAAGGAGCCCCTCCCTGTTTTCCCCATTGATCTCCCTCACTTCACCACGTCAGGCTTGTTTGATGTCTCTCACATTCACAAGTTGGACTTAAAAATAGATTTGACATTTGGATGGCTCTTTCTGTTTTTCCTTTTTCTTCTGTGGTTTTCAAGTAAAACAAATACAATTTAGGCTGGTGAGATTACCATTCTAAGAGTACAGATATTCCATTGGGATTGCAATCAAAATCAGTCTATAAAATAAACCAGTAATTTTATTTTACTTAACAGCACATTGTCACAAAAAAAGAAAGAAAAAAGAAAACCCTGCCTTTCGCTTGGCCTGCAGTTGTAACAAATTGTTAAAAAGAAAAAATATTTAATGAAGAACTCCATTGCTAAGATGGGAAAATCTATAGACAGGATAATTTTTGGTTGTGCACTCCTGAAGTCTTGCCATTATGCAGTGTGCCATAAGTTATATAGAACATGCATAAAACATGCATAAAACAAACTGATTTTCTTTGATGAGACAAAAAGAAAATCAGTTTTTGACCTACTTGTGAATCGTTATTTATACCAATCTAAATAATATATTCGATTCTCAACACAATTCTCACTTTAAAGCATAATGCTTTGATTTTTCTTCTTTTTTTTTCGTGTGTGTGTGTGTGTGTGTGTGTGTGCGTGTGTGTGTGTGTGTGTGTGTGTGTGTGTGTACTTTCTACACGTTCAACCAAACTGGTCAGATTTGACTGAAAGATGAATGGAGCTAAATACAGGGCAAGTCCTGAAAGCAGATGCAAATGACTTTAACCATTTGCCTTTCACCAGGACATATACAGCCACAATCATAACAAAAATGGGTTGGATCAAAATATACTACTTTTGTGTTACAATCTCAATCAAACTTCAAAAGTAACTCTCAAGAATTTTTAACCAAGAATTAAAAATTGCTGTTGTCTGCTCTCAGTTTCAGACTGAGTGATACTGAGCTATTTTCGAAGCTATTTCAGTGTCTTAAAGTGCATAGCTTGTAGAAACATAACCCAAAAGACTTTGCTGAATTCAAATGTGACACTTTTCCCAATGTATCTTTTTTTCTCTCTCTCATAATTGTACCGTTTTGTTCATAAAAGTGCTTCACAACGTATGGTTGTAACGTGACGGAAAGAACGTGCGGAAGGCATTGTAGAGCCCTTGCAGTATATGTAGTACCTATTTGTGACCACAGGTGTCGCCAGAGCTCATTGCCTGGCAGCAGCCAGGGCAACCGCAGCAACTAGAATGTCGAGCCCGTTCTGCGCTCTCCATGTTGAAACGGAGCAAGTTCTCCGGCTGACTCCGACCGTCCGTGCGTCCCCCACCACCCAGCTGGTTCCACATCGCCCTGCTATGACACTTGACTGGGAATGGATCTGTGAAACTGTATGAGTGCTGCCTTACCCGGAAAAACGGCAAGTACGTCTCTTCTCCGCTACGCCATGGCAGCAAAACGAGAAGGATAACTATTTTTAGTGACTCCGAATTATTCAACTAACGTAGGTTTTTTATGTGCTAACTTGTAGCTAGCCATGGCAGCTCCTGTGTCCGTTACAGGGAACGGGGAGGGTTTTGTCGGTATTTTCAGACATCATGGACTCGTTGTATTTCCCTGTATGTTTTTTCTGTAACATCACAGTGTATTTGGCTGCCTGATTAAGTAGTCAGGGGGGCTAACGTTAGAAGCTTTCTCCCCAAACTTAACCCTCACCTCCACATTAGCGGAGCAAACCGTGCCCCATGCGGCTGCAGCTTTTCTTGCTGTCACCGTCTTTGCATAACAGGGAGTCAAGCTTGTGCACACGATTGGCTAGGAAGCAAGGGTAATTTGCTTAATTTCTCTTTATGTGTATTCCGCTTTACTTTACTGTTGCCATCTACTGTAGGTGCAAGCAAGCAGAATTCGTAAACATGACCAAGCGAAGCGCGATAATGTTTCTCTGTTTACTGTAAACAACCCGTATGGCCGAGCCCTCATCACCAAAATAACCATACTTGTTTTGTTTACTTTCAATCAGCCTCCTTTTGGTCTGTATTACCAAAATTCTCTCTGTGAATTCTTGTAGTGTGAAATCATGTTGCTTTAGCGCTCAGCGGAAAATGTAGATAATTGAAATGAGATCTGTAGACATTTAAAGTACTAGCAAACCGACTGCCTTTAACATATTTTCACTTTTGCTGTTTCCATATGTTGATCAACACCAGTAGGCGTCTGTGCTTCCCTGCCTTTAGCATGAAGCTCTTTATTATGATTGTGATCATGCAATCAGCTGGGCAATAATTAATAGTGGCGTTTGTTTCTAGAAATAAACAACCACGTTGGAGATTTTGTACTGGCTTATGTAAGGCTCTAGAGTAAATGAAACGTCAATGGAGAAGTGCCAGGATTTTTATAGCCATGAGGTTTATTTGTTAACTGCAAATTGCAATCCTCCTCTTATCTTAGTGGAGTTTTTACTCTCTGTCCTTGAAAAATAAGGTGTTATCAGTGACAACCGATCGGCCAGAGATAAGCTGTAGTCGGTGATCAGTTATTCAGGTATTGAAAAATAGGATTTTCCTTTTCATTAAATGCATCAGATATGAGAAATTCCAATATTTTGAATGAATTTAATAGCATGCCTTTTTGAGTTGCATATCGATCCGGTAAAGGTTAGGGACACGTTGGATTTAAGTCCTATCAAAGGACCTACAGCACATTTTTGTCATTTCTGTTATGTTGTCCTTAAAAAATCAGAATGAATCTGCATTCAGATTAACAGGTTGCATCTAAAATGAACCTACCAAGCCAGCAGAACAAACAAGAAAAATAAATTTAACCAGAAAAAGCCTGGTCGTTGCGTCTCGATTATAATTGTATACTTGAGTGCAGGCGATGTCCTCAATAAATGAAGCAAAAAATGCAAAGGCGTTACTCTTGACCTTGATGTGACACGTTACCCATATGTCTCCTGTGGGGGCAGCATCACAAGCCCAGCTGTCCTGAGCATCAGTGTCTCAGAAGAAGGTCACTGTCAGAAATGACAGCAAAGTGTCTCTTCACATACCTTTCTCAATTTTTATCACAAAAAGCTACTTGGCGGGTAGTTTTTGGAATTTAAAACCTAAAACTACTTGAGCATCACATGAAGGCCAGGGAAATGATGAGGAACAGGTCAGTGAGTTTACATTTTGAGTGAATGAATTCATTTTCATGGTGGTCTGAGATGATTTCAGAAACTCTAAAATGGTAAGACAACTTAAGTAGAAACAAATGCACCAACATACAATCTTCACCTTATCAATTTCTCCACATTCCCTGCACAAATTAAGACAGAAGAGCTAATATTCTGTTTAATATCTCCTTTTAATGAGATAACACAGGGGAAAAAAATTATGTAATCAGATTTTTAATCTGGCTGCACGAAGCATTTGGGAGCTCAGAGCTGCCTTTTCCATGTTGAATAATGTCTGTGAAGAAGCCAGAAAACGTTCTCTAATTTCAGGAAAGATAAATTTGACTTTTTTGATGTTTTTTTGTTTTTGTTTTTTTTCTGTTTCAAAATCACAGACAGCCTTGGTATATAAACTACAGGAACACCTTCATCAGGGTAAATCTGTCTTAAAAAGAGGTAATGAATAAAAGACTGGTAATTAATGTGCCAACTTTCATTGTCATTAATTCACATGATAACTTATTTTTTTCTTACTTATGTCACTATAAACTACAGACTAGCAAAAAGAGAGAGCGCTTTGTACTTAACTCTTGAAAACCTCTAATAAATGTGATCGGCATTTAGTTTAAAATAACAGTGTTGGAATTTGTTACTCAAACTAAATGACCAAAAAAAATGCACTAGGGTATAGGAGGGAGGTGTAGTTGCAGGAGGAAATGATTACTGAAAGTGCTGGAAGTGAGCACCTGGATGGTACCTGGAAAATTGCTGCAGACTGTGGAAAAAAAAACAGGTTATATGAAGATTTTCTTTTTGTGTCCAAAGTTCTGCATTCGTGCAGTCTTTTTTCAGACGGTAAAGGATTCATACCCTTTATTTTCACCCTGCTTTAGATTAGAATCAGTCATGTGTTTGTTTATATCTGCAATGTCAGGCTGTCGATATCCGAGATGGCAGCGGAAAGCATTTCAAGGTCATAAATATTGTGTGACGAAATGGAAGTGGGTCATTAAATCATTGACAACACACTCTGTTAGAATTTGCATATCAGATTCTTTAAATAGCATCAGTTGTAATGAGTCCTCAGATAGAGTAGATGTTCAATAACCAGATCATTAAAACATCTATTGCATTTTACTACTTGGCCCAAGCTTTGCTTATCTGTGGACACCTAATGTCTGGTTGTGTCATGTGATTGTCTGCCTCGTCCTAATCAGGTGGGGATATATAATGGTGTTGGGCCTTAAGCCTATCAAGTAGAACTGTGGCTTTGCTCTGCTGTGAATGACAAAACGAGAGAGTGTTGTTGTGAATGAATTAAAGACAGGAAGGGAGCGGAGGGTTTGAAGAGCTTGTTTAAGAAACTTCCTGTGGGCGGATGATGCCTGTATATTAAATCCCGCTCTTTTATTGCAGGTGTCGTGTATTTAACCACTAGCTGCTGATCGGATTTTCATTTAAGAGTGGGGCTGTCCTGGTTTTCGAGGGGTTAAAGCCAATAATTCCCAGCTTGTTGCAAATGTGCCCATGTCGTTAGACCTCTACTTTTATTTTACTCTAAAGAATTTCTCTAATGATTTCACAAAAAAACCTGCATGAATACTGAAAAAAGAACATTTATTCTTTACCAAAAAAACAAAACAAAAAAACAAACAAACAAAAAAAACGTTATAGGGAAATATAGCCTTCAAACTGTTTCAGAGTGACTACTCTTTTCAGTGAAAAAGTACTACTTCTGGTTATATAAGTGGATCTGCGCCTCTTCAGCTCCCCTGAGATGGAAATGCTTTCCCCGACATCTAGCTGGGGAATCTAGACTAAAACCATCCATACAGAAACTGTCTTGCTACTTCAGGGCAGCAAATGCCCTTTAGTGGGCCAAGATTTCCCTCCTCTGCAGATTTTTCTTTTTTTGTTCTGCATTACCTTACAGCTGTAGTGACGTCTTTGTGGGTGAAACCACTTATTTATGTCTCAAAATATCTCACTTTATCAAAAAAACAAAAAGAAACATGTCTGTTTTATGTATCTAAATCAAAAAAGCAATAAATGAGTAATTGTTGGTTCTCTTTTTATATTAAGATACAAGTAGTTGACTTTTTTCTAAATAATGTGAAAGTCTATTTCATTTTTACTCAAGCTCATCTACCTGTTAACTAACTTTAATAATAAATTGCTTGTTTACATTGTAGACTAACTTTGCAAAGTTTCCATCTATTTTCTTCACGTAGCATTAAACTATGTGAACTGTTTACAGTTATATATGTGTGAAAATAATCTACTTCAGATTTGTGCATATATGTACCAGTTACTTCATTGTTTTTTGTTAAATTCATATTATTGTCCAGCCCTTTGCGAACATCCTGTAAAAAGCTGATAATCTGCTATTTCATGTGATAACACGCAGCGTCTGTGTTGAGATTATAGCAAGGTTGTTTCAGAAATTTTTTTCTTGCTTTAACTCTGATTTATTATGAAATGAGGGCTGCCATGAGGGCTGATTTACGTCATCAGCCTTTTAAACCCTCTCTTGGAGGGTCATCGTGCTGCTGTGTTCAGAACCAGATTAACCCTAATTTTTGGTTTCTGGCTGTGGATTTTATTTATTTATTTTCAAATAATGACATTTCATTAGCTGTTGACCTTCCACCCGATTATTTATTTTTTGCGGCTTTGCTGCTTTAGGAAATTAATTCTATCACGGTGGAAATTTTGAGATTATAGGCTGTATAAACCTAATCAAATATTTTTTCGGGTGGGAAGAGTGACACTTTTATGTTCCACTAAATGGAAACTTGTGACTCCAAACTTTTAACTGTCCATGTCAAGCAATTCAGAGACAGCAAATCCTTTGAGATTGTCCTTTGGTTTCAGAATCTGGCTGTTTTCCACAGCATGGGATCATCATCTGACTGCAGTTTAAATGGGATACCCCTGCCAAAATTGTTCTTTGAGGCATCCAACGCTCAGCTTGCATCTGCAAGAGTGAAAGGCTATAAACCTTTATATGTTACAGTGGTTTCAAATGGAAACCGGCAAAGCATAATGCAGAAAAGCATGAATAAAAACCCTTTAAGTTCTTATGTGGCTATCCATATTTACTTTATTAGGCCCTTTTCACAGGAAACCTTCAGGAATTCTTGCCGTCTCAGTGTGAGTAATGCGAGGATGGAGGTGGCGGGGCTGAAATCAACCTGAGGTCATGCCGGAAATATGGTCCTTTATTCTGCAAAGGGTGGTGGTCACAGTGCCAACTTTGAGAGTGAGTGTGAACTGGGGACTTCCCCTAGCATTTATGATAGCCAATTTGCTTTTTGTTGAAACACACACACACACACACGTACACATGCACACACAGTATTTGTCTTCGCAATTCTAATGCAGGAATACAAACAGCATAACCAGTTTGTCCACGTAGAAGTTTGCAGTAGAAGTAGACGGTTGTTTGGTCTCGTGGCTCTGAACCTCCCCCTTGTATTTCATTGGTGGAACTCTAGAGGCTCATGGGTGTTTGCTGCCACCGGGGACTCTTGTTTTCACCCTCAGCCACAAACAGCTCATGCCTGCTGTTTGTGGCATGGTTGCTACGAACCAATGTCTTTCTAGGCAGCCACAGTTCTCATGCTGTAGTGCAAATATTCTGTCCTGCAACTAACCAACCTTCCTCCCTTTTCCATCCACCTCTCTTGTTTGCATCAAGGTGTGGAGGAAAACACATGCCCACTTAGTGAAGTTAAGGAAAATGTAAAATATTATTATTATTATTGGGGGTTTTTTAATCAAGCTTTCTATACAGTAATTATTATTCCAGGCACCCACATTTAGCTCAGAGTTTTCATTCATCATGCTGATTGTTTTGTAGTCTCATGTCCAAGTCACCAGATAATAAATTTCTGGACAGGATTTGGCTTTGACCCCCCCCCCCAACGTCCCCCCCCCCACCGCCACCATCGCTCTTAACTTTCTATTGTGAGAGCTGGCGAACTGGCAGTGCCTTTATGCAAATGTTGCTTACTTGCATGCTTGAATAAGAGCATGCAGAGTGTTGTGTATACAAAATGAATGCAACAGGGTTTCATGGTTTTCAACATTCGGGGCTTTTGGGGTTAACTTTTGCTTTTATGAAGCCCATGAGAAGACGTTGGACTAATGTATTACAATGAGTAGAAAGTAGAACAGTTTAAGAAAAGAGCAGAGCATAATTTCTGTGTGGCAAGATGATGACTTTGTATGGTAAATCCATCCCTAGAGAAGATGCTAAAACATCTGGTGTGATTGAGGAAATGTAGGACAGCTTGAAGAGTGTTAGTGCTTCTGTAGCTATGGCAGCCTTCCACCTAAACCCTGTCAGTTTCTGGGTCATGGTTTCCTTACTTCTAGCTTGCGTACTTTATACATGCATATTTTTTTCCATTCTTTTTCTTAAGGAAAAACAAAAATAATTTTGAGTTTATGTTTACTTTGAGATACTTGCTCGATATATTTTGCTCTTGTATTATGCTGTTTGGCTCCATCTTATCTCCACTTCTTTCTATCTGTGTTGTGTTTGTTCCGCAAGGCCTGCCATGTTTTTTTTTTTTTTTGTTTGTTGTTTTTGTCATTTCACTTCGTATTGGGGTTTACATGCCTCGCTGTTATTGCTTCCTCTTTTGCTCAGAGATGGAATGTAAGGCACAGATTGTGAAGTTCCGCCATAAGTTCCCTGTCCATTTTACAGCTGTTGATTTTCCAGTTGATTATTACCCAAGCTTGGACTGCCTCATGTGAGTCAGTCTTGGCTTTCTGCCGTGAGACTTCAGATCAATGCCAGGTTATATTGAAGTGGAAATTTATGATTGTTCTTGATTTCTGAAGTTCACTATCATGTGACTCAAGGATGAGGTAATGCTTGGAGATTTAGTTTGCAATTTTTATTTTAGTTTTCTGATAAAAATGTTAAAGTTGGGTCTCAAGTGTTCTGCAGTGTGTCGTTATAAGAGCCTGATGTACCCCTGTTTTCCCTCTTGGTTATAAAATACTAAAATTCCTTACTTGAAATAGAAAATCAACCTTTTTAAAAGTCTGAGAAATTTAAATCCAATAAGTTGTTGCCCACATTGCAACACACTGAGCAATCGGCAAAAGTGATGCAATACTACTACACTAGTAGCAAACGTCATTGACTCCCTTAACTGTGGTGTATGTCACTAGCATTTTGCTTTAAGTATATTTTCATTAGTTTTTTACTTTTTATGATTCTGTTTTTTTTCTTTTTTTTAACTTTAAGACGTTGGCTATATTTGTAGCACCTTTTATGTGACATTTATCTATGGGGATCTGGAGCTAATATGTTAACTTATGAGCACATTTTACCTTCTCTGAGAACCATTTCTCCCAACAGACCATAAAGTTAATTTCTGCCTTTCTGGATAAAATGTGTGTATTGTTTATGTGTCATAAAAGAATATCTAAAAAGAATATCTTTAAACTTGCCAGTTTTCATTGTTTATTTACCTATATTTATACATCAAGGTACATGTCCCCAATCTTTATCTGATTCTCGTTAAACTTAAAAAAAAAAAGTGAATAAAAGCTATTAGTGTTAGATCAAAAATCGTGAGATTTTGTTTTGAAGCTTTTTACAAAAAGGGAAAAAAAATATATGTTTTAGTGGTGACTTATTTTCTGATGTCAAATCAGAACCAATTAAGCAAATATTAACCGATTCTGATTTCTAGCTGAATGGTACTTTTGTTATTAAATGTACTGCACTTTTGCTGAGTGCATCTTCTGAGCATTTGCTTTGGATTGAATGTACGGTAGCAGTCGCCTCGAATTGTTAGCTTTTAGCATTGACCAGAAAACTGCAATGGCTGCGACCCTATTTGCAATCATTTCCAAATCTCAAAGTGTGGAATATTGCAATTTGCAAAGAACTGTTTGGATTATGTATCTGTTTAGGGTACAAGAGCTACTTAGTACAAGAGCCAGGCATTTACATAGTGTCTGCCAACAATATATTTGGACACACACTATCGTGCAGACCTACTTAGTGCTGATGTCAGTGTTCTTCACAACAGTGTTTTATCAACCAGTGAGCATTTGCAGATATTTGGAATCAAAACATTAGCATGCTATGCCTCTAAAGCATTTACCAAGGTAGTCGACGTCTTTGTGGTTAGCAAGTGGTTCATAAAACCTCTACAATTTAAAACTCTGATCCAAAGATCAATAGTTAGATATGGTGTCATTTAAGTGTCTATAAACTGCAGGGTGGATACCTGTAACTGGTCTCAAAATGTTGAAATGAAATGTTTTGACTGCTGTAAATAGGGACATTGTTCTGTTCAAATTGCTCTGTGGGAATGTTTTTCATATAGAGTTTATCAGATACCCCAAAGGAACCCAAAGTAATTTCACAAGCAAGATTAAAACTAATTTTAAGTGTAAACACAGAAGCAGAAACGAGGACGATACCTTCTTAGCTGGGCTCAGGTTTGACATTTAAATAAATTCACACTTCTGTTTTTGTAAATCTTAGAATTAGGTGTCTTCCAGGTTCCTGCTGCATGACGACAATCTGTCCACTCGTTATCAGTGCTTAGAATAAAAGTACTATCACTTCATTAATATGATGCGTTGTTTTATTTGTTCGCCATTTTAATCTTTCTCATTGTTGTCTATCATAGAGTAGATTTTTGTTTGTTTGTAATGTTACGCACTTACTTACCTTGTACAATAGATTTCTAATTAACTAGTGTTGTGTATGTCAGAGAAAACTAATAGGTGTTGCTAGTTCCCTTGGTAACTAGGATTGAACTGGGTGGGGCTTTTGCACAGTGGTGTGAACACTGTGCAAGGAGGAGCATGGGAAGGAGAGACGCCAGGGGGAGAGGCCGTTTTTGTTCGTTTGTGAGAGTTAAAGTGAAACCTTGTTCTTACTTTTGTATGTCTGCAGGTGAGACGGGCGGCTCCAACAGAGGGCTCTGGATGCTGTTGCTCCTGCAGTTCAGGTGAAAGGTAAGCCGAGCCTGTCCAGCTGGGGGAGAATGGCACTTATTTAATTATTAATGCAAATGAACCTCTAAATTGGCCAGCTATCTCCTTTGCGTGTTCTAATCACATGATTTACATGTAAGATTTTTGGGATACGGTTTAAGTTTTGTTCTTAAATACATTTGATGTGCTCTTTAAATTAGTGGAGTGAATTTTCCCCCAGGGATCAGTCTACTTTTAAAATATGACACATATGCATACTCATTTTTACTCATTGGTGCCTGGAGGGACATCCGACTTTCTGAGCAGCATAGAGAATTGGGGCATGTCTCTTAGGTGACAATGCAGACTTTCTTTCATTTAAAGAAAATGCTGTTCTACAGTTTTGCAATGACAGCGTCAAAGGAGTACAGCCTCCTTTTCTTCAGTTTCTGTGTCCACTTCATTTCCCACGGCAGATTATTGTGTCTCAGAATTTTAAAGATGGTGCACAGCTAGGCTTTACAAGAAGGGGGAAACAGTTTGACAAAACTGAGATCAGCAGCTTACAGGGTGTGTCAGAATCCGTTTGGTTAGAAGGGAGCGAATGTCTGGGGTTTCACAAGGACAGTTGTCTTTTGAGCGATATTTTAAGTCACAGAGAAAAAGGCTGTTGTGTCTACATGTTAATTTTTCATACAGTAGTGGTAAAGATGTAATAAATACTGTTAAAGTTTCTGAGGACACTGTTTTTTTACTGCATGTTTTGCTGCATGAGCATCATAGGAAGTGTTTGGCACATTTTGCATCATATTAAAACTGTGTTTATATTTTTACCTCTATTGAAGGATCCTCTTTCTGTAATGGTTTCTGTTTACTTTATTATAATATTATATTTATTGTGCTGTTTCTGCTTCCAGCAGCCTGTTATTGCGGTAAAATAAGGTATGAAGTGTTGTAATCCAGCTGACCTGCTTACTTTTGCATGAATACAAGTCAAGAGATTACTTATTAACTCCAAAAACGTTCTCGTATTTGGAGTGATTTTATTTATTTTTTGTAAAAGCCCTGTGTGTGCATTCAGAGTATGTGCAAAATAACAGCATTGATTAACTCTAACTACCTTACTTGACTATATAAACCACTTATCACTTTGGCCTTCGACCAGTAAGATTAACAGAAATATTTGATACAGTTTGGTTCATCGTATTTATTGAGCTTTTTTTTTTTTACATTTCTTCTCAACTGCAATCTAGCTTTCTCTATTTCATTCAATACACATCAAAAGTTTGGTGCTTGTATATAAAGTGTAACCATGAGTATAATATACATCAAGGATTGTGTCTGACTAAACTTTAGAGCTATTAAAA
>NW_006800065.1:591536-612728 GCF_000485575.1 Poecilia formosa
TATATATTAATGCTGTACATTATATATTTTAGAATTTCAAAGATTACATCTGAAGTCAGTTGCAGGAAAAAGCTCATACAGATTGAAACACTGAGATATATAAAGTCAATTCCTGCAGATTTCTCCATATTAGTCATGATGTGGCATGAAATTCTCCCTATTGAATGATAGAATTGAATGAAATATGAAAGTTTTATGTTGCTGTGTAGATTTGAACAAGAGCATGACAAAACAAACTAAATTTTGGCTTATTGCAACAATTGATATTACATTTTGGCATTTTACTCTTTAGAAAATAATACTAACGGTCCAACAGTTGATTATATTTGAAATAATTAGTTGTGCTATCTGCTCCAGTAGCCACTCTGTGGTCAGCTGACCAACAGACCTCATGTTGTGCAACATGGGGTCAGTTGCTTTAGTGAAACGTTGGTGCATTATCAGTTTTGCACACCATGACCATGTGTTTTTGCAACCTGCAATTGTTCTACATGGATTTCTTTTTCTACCAGCTGACTGGCCGTGTTTATCACCAATATATGTAGAGGCAGCTCTGTGTTGTTCTTTGTTCCTTAAAGCTGGTAAAAACTCATTTTGGTACTTTACCTGGCTTTCTATTAATGAAAGCACTTAAAACCGTAGAAACTGTGTAATGCAAAATTGTAGTGATTCTGAAACTGTAGCTTTAAAGTTATTGTACATACATTTAAGTTGTAAATGTGATATAGTAATATGGTGCAAAGAACAAATGTTCTAAATTGGTACATATATTTTTGTTATCTACCTCGATGTTTGTGGAGCCGATTTTCTAGTCGGTTGCATTTTCAGCTTTTGTATTCATCTTGTTTGTTGAACGCAGTAAATCCTTATTGTATTACTCGCATATGGAAGCCTGTCATATGCTAAAAAAAAGCAACAAACCCCTGTACACCTCTCAGTGGTGCAGATTCTGGGAAATATAGCAGAAGTGTTTTGCAAAGCTAGATAAAACAAAAGCTCTTTCCATTTGATATAATGGCACCGAAGCTTGAAATTTGAGGGCCTATTTGCCAACGTAAATGTTTTCTTTTAATTTGTAAAAGTTACAATTGACAGGCTGTCTCACTTTTCACTCACACACACACACACACACACCCACACACACACACACACGCACACACACACACACACACACACACAGACAGGCACAGTGATGAGTTTTGCGGTTAGTATGAACCATCAAAAGTAAAACATGTACACTAAACCGCTTTCAGTATGTCAGCTTCCTCTTCTCTAGGCGTAACCTCACATAGCTCAACCCCAGCTGGTAGAAAAAGTTCTTCCTCAATTCTGCCATTTTTTATACTCTTAACAGTCTACTGAGCCTGCAAATTAAAACCATTCATGCTTTTTACCCCAATGCTTCACAGGTTAAAAAGTTTGCTTTTTTGACATGTAGTGTAAATGCAACTTTGAGGGCTCAGTGGATAACCCAGTTGATTTCTACCTAAATGTCTTCTCAGTAATGAGAAATCTAGTGGAGTGTTTGTCTTAACATATGTTAGGGGTAAAAACACATTTTCTTCTTCCTCGTTTCCTCCAAGCGAATGTGATTATCAGCCTAAAAATGCATTTCCACTATTGTAGTGAAGGCTTATTTGATTATTAGCACACATCTTTTGGTTTTACAGAACCAGAAACAATGTATTATGGTATTTTGCCTGAAGCGGTTGTGGGGATTTACGTTACTGGAAGTAACTTGTTGTTTTCAACTGTTGTGCTTTCTCTCGTTTGAACCTTGGATCCTTCTGGAGCTTCCGATGAACAATGGACCAAATGGACCATAAAAATGAATAACATTTATCCCCTTAAGAGTCTGTGTAAGCTAGAATTGTTTTCTCCACATGACGGTAATATTTTGGAACAGTAAAAGGGACTCACTTCTATACACTCCCACACCTGATTTAGATGGTAGAGGCCGATATGTTGAAGATTACAGAGAGTTGTTTGCTTCAGTTGAAACAGTGTTAACTCTCACAACAATCTTAAAACCTTTATTAGTTTAATGTTTCTGTAAAGCTAGCCAGAGTAGTTAAAGTAGATATTAGGAAGTCATCTATAGCTGACCTTTACTTTCTGTGTCATGTAGAACTGCATATTTCAGCATTTTTAATTAAAACCACTTCTTTGGACGCCTAGTTATTTCTAGATTAGTTTTCAAGCAAGAGTTGCAGCCTTAATCTTCTTATTGCCATGCTTCTTTTCCTCTCCTAATAGCTGCTGCTTCACTGACAGACAGACAAAGGGATCCTTCTCAAACACTTTCTGTGGAGGGAAATCCTTAGGCCAGCTAACTATGTAGGACCCAGAGCATTTTGCTTGGTTTTTCATACCATTTCTGCCACCGAGGATTTTCAGTTCTATAAAAAGTCTTTGTCATAATCGAATAGGGCATCTTAATTCATGCAGCTACCTGAACAGAGCAAAGGAAAGGGGCTATTTTGCATAGTTGTATTATATAACTCAGTGCACAATGAGGAAGCAAAATCTGCAGAGACATTGTTGTTTTTGTTTTTTTTTTTCAAAGAAAAACGCAGAAGTGGCATTTGGAGCTACAGAAAAAGTCTTTGTGGTGTTCTAAAGTCTATTTTTAACACAAATGGCTTATTTGATTTATATGCACATCAAGGCCAGAATTAAAATCAATTGCTTCTTTAACATTCACCCTTTAGCAGTAGTGACTGTTCTTTAGTCATTGTTGCCCTGTACTACGCTGGGTTAGGCACAGGGTTTGGCCTTGTAAATACATTGTATCTCATCAAGTAAATTGCCTTTTATCCCTTCTCATCCTTAATGTCCTTGTGCAAAGATATCTTGATAGAGAAGCGATTAGTCACGTACAGCCCCTTTCTAGGAGTCATTTAGTTCATTTTCAGTGTCAACAATTCATTGCCAAAGTAGGACTTAATGGGTTTTTTGCTTGCATTTCAGGATTTTTATTTTTTTCCGTTTTAATCTCTTGGTAACATAAGAACTGTCTCCTCCATTTGCAGTTCATAAATGTTTGATGTAATACAGTCTGATTGGTCAGTTGGTGTTTTGTTAGAGAAATAAAACGTGATCTCTGAAGTGGGCATGAAAACAACAATTGTTTGCTTCAGGACCACTTTAAATGGGGTTCTGCGTGAATGTTCGCAATAATTAGACAATGATTTCACTGATTACAAAGTGTTTAGACGGTGACTAAACACCGTCTAAACACTGTTTAGACGGTTTAGACGGTCTAAACCGTCTAAAAAAACAAACACTTTTTGGAAAGTGTTTGTTTTTTGTACATGGCATATTTTAGTTGAAATTATCAGTGCAATAACTCCTCCCAGCTCAGCTGCTGTGTTAAGTGTCTTTCACTCTGTTAAAGTGACTTTATTAAGATCTTCAGTTGTACAGTGGAAAATGCAAGTCAGATCAGATGTGTTAAAACATGTTAGAATCTGAGCTGCAGCTCACTAAGCACATTACTGCAGTCCCTTGATACTTACTTTAACTTAGTCAGCAAGAGCCTCAAAGGGTATACCTGTACATGTGAGTTTCTGAGTACACACGAACTTGTCTGTTGCTGCATTTTAAGGTAATAAGAGCAACTATCTCTAGCTCTCACTCAAGGTCCCTTTTTGCCTTAGTTGTGCCTGGCAAGGCCTGCAGTTGGCTGGTTCTCACACACAGCAACCCCTGGCGTGATTCCAGCCGTAAACACAGCCAGCTGGCTCAGTCTGTTTACCAGGTCAAACATGGCCGCAGTTTGTCTTGGGACCTGTTCTGTTATTCAAACGTAGTCTGTGAATGAGAACCAGTAATTAGCTCAATCTAAACATCAGCTTTGAGTATTTTAAAACAAAGTTGTCCAGGAGTTTTATACCTTTCTTAAGAATAGTCAGGATAGAGTACTTGAATATGGCATTTGGTAGGAGCTTGAGCTTTTTGATTTTTGGTTATGTCTGTCACACTTGTAGATAATGGTATAATTTAGAAATACAAATGCATTCTGTAATAAACTGAATATTTGACGAATCTATGGGTCGTTGAAAAAATCCTTTTGCAAACCTCATATTTGTTTTAATTTTGTGTACGTGTCCTAGTCCTCACAGTTTGTTCGGAACTCCTTTGAAAGGTTTACTTTCCACGCTTTAATTGCTGCGCTTTTTCATGGATCCCACACAGAACCCTCTCAGGAACTGTGTGTACCAAGGGAGGTTGAGTCTCTTGCCAGTGTAACTTGAAGTTCAAGGAACAGTTTTGTGCATAACCTCTGAGAATGTTTCTGCACTGAAAATTAATCTGTGTATAAGAATTTATCCACATATTAAAAAAAAATAATAATAATAATAAGATTTTATTTATTTGTTTATTCTTTGAAACAGATAAATCAAAAACTTCCCTAACCAAGTTGATTTAATTTCAAATTTTAAAAAGAACTATAAATGAGCCAACATCTCAGCTGACGGAAAGTACTCCGAGAGACGCTGCCTGCTTTTAATAGTGTCGATAGGAGGTCTGGTAGAGGGTATTTTTGTCTCATCAGTTCCTCTGAAATAATCCTGAAACACCAGAGGACTTAGAATAGAACAACTAAATCACATATCCTCCCACAATCTGTCACAAAATTAGACCTTATACATCTTCTTTAAAGATGCACAGTAGACCATCTTCTGCTTGTTTTAAGTTAGTTGTTGACTTGCACACATTTTCTTAAAGTTGTACTTTTCATTTAAAATCCATTATGTCTGCTGATTAAATGTCTAATCTTTTAATTAGACATTGTTGTTGTTACTACAACCCTGTTGTCTTCTTAAATAATGAGAGGATGCTTATGTGAATAAAATGAATATATGTTGCAGTTGGGGAGAAGGGAGAAAAAAAAAAAACACCTTCCATATAGTAGGATGATAAACGTTCTTATCCAAGCATTGTATTTGCTACTGTAGACATCAGTCTCCATTGTTTATCCTAGAAGCTGCTCTTGACAACATCCCATTGGTGAATATCTGGGTCATGTAACCAGCCATTAGTCACTATAGATGGGGGGGGTTTAACATGGTGGGACACAAATGGATAGATGAGAGTGTCTCGAGTTAATCTATGCCCTGGAACAGCTTGATGGCTTGATGCTGGTGGTCACTTTGTGAAGCCTCTCCTACTTTAAACTGTAGGACGAAATATGCAGCGTTAGGTTCTTTTTCTTTTTTTGTTCTCTCCAAGACAACAGTGCATTTGTGTTCAGTTTGCACTAAGCATAGACCTGTGTGAGATTTTGTCATTGTTTGACAGTATTTACACAGAACATGTATACTATTAACATCTACTTTCGTCTAAACATTAAAACAACAATTGTTCCCACTGCTGCTAAAATGATCCAACTTATGAATGATTGAATTTTTGGAGGATTTACATTATGAGTAATAACTCATTGCAGTTAATGACTGTAGTGAAATAAACAATATACTCTCCACAATCCTGAAGCAGATTGTTTGTGGTTACATGATTGTGTCTGTCATACATGATTGTATGACAGATGTCCAAACAAAGCTTATTTCTTTGGGACGAGTTTATTTGTGCTTCTCTCAAACAAACATGTCTTATCAGAACATTAGTAAAGATTGAATAATTTCATAGTTATATATTTTTTGGTATTTTTGTTTTTATTCAAAGATTTAAGCAACAATGTAGAAAAACTCCCCCAAAAACACTTTACGAGTAATTTAATATTATATGTTTTTGCTTTTCTGCTCTTTATAGCGCAACACCAGAGCTAAAAGGGTGTTTTCACACCAAAGTTTTTTTTTTTTTTTTGTCCTCCTAAAACGGAACAAACTTTGTCTTTCTCGGATAGGCCTCTTCGTTTGGGCAGGCGTTAAAGCTCTTGATGAGTCTTGTGCAGACTAAACAAGTGAACTATCAAACCAACCGAATCGAATAATTAATGGATGATTTACAGACTTTAATTTGGCCTGAAAACTTTCAGGTTTTCAGGCCAAATTAGTTTGCTCTCTTTGTAACCAAAACAGTTGGACCGTCTCTGCCCCTCACTTTTCTTTTTCTGTTCTGTTGGATTTGTCTCTTGTACAAGCAACATGATGCTCATATTGATGAAACTGTATGATGCTGACTTTTTTTTTTTTTCTTTTTTTTTTAAAAAACCTCCTTTCAACTGCAGGGACAAATTAATAGCAGCTTTACTTCCTCATCTAATCTCTTATGTAAATGTAGACAATTACAGAAAGAGGAGGAGAAACCTATGTTTTGATGCAACACACCAGAAATCTGCGTCTCTTAAAAGAAGTGCATGTGCTGTTGAAACATTATTCTGGATCTGCCCCGTTTATGGACAGCAAAAAATAATAATCGGGTCTGTAAACTGCTGCGTCCAAATAATTTCACAGGGCTTTTCAGTACAGGTACAGTTTTTATATTCTTTATATTTAGCAGCTGAAATTGTTCTCGGCAAGAAATCCTCTCCATCCAAGCTTTCAGCCTTTATTTTGCAGCCCAAACTTGTGTGATCATTATTGAGGCTAATGTTTATCTGAGTCAGATCATCGAAACTTAATAAAACATACAGGTTAGAACATGTCAGTGTTCCCTTTCACCCCTCCTCTTCTCCAACTGTCCCAGGTGCTGCAGTGATTACTAAAAACAAACAGGCTCCGTGTCAAGCGTTTTCACCTCGACAGTGTAACGATTGGTAAGGAACTTGTTGTTTTTGAATTTTTAAGACATGTTTATGTTTTCTTTTTCCATGATTCGAAGCTACTTTCTGGCAGAGGAATATGTGTTTCTTGCTGGTCTCATGTTGTTCTGGTACCATTGAAGTTTCCACAAGGGGCTTGTATCTCAGGGTAAATATTAGCCCAGCACCTGCACAGCATTGCATTGTAGATTGAGTAAATGTTGGCTTAGTTTGCCAAACTTTACTCACTGTGTACTGTGAGTGGTGATGGCTGAGTTCTTGCATAGTTCCACGTTATATTTGTGTTGAAACAAGGTCAGGGAAACTCAGAGCATGGAAATTACAGTTTAAATTTATCTTCGGTTTTATCATGTAACCGGATCCTCCTCCATTTCTTTCTGTTGTCACATGTGGGTCCACCCAACACTAAGATGATCTTACTGATATTTTCATATTTTGGGTTTTAAATAAACGTGGCTTCTGTGTTATTTTACCCTTTAGTGAGGTCTTCTCATACCTGTTTGTAACAACAAAGACGTTAGACCTGCCACTGCCATGTTCAGTTTAAGTCATGTAATGTTCTCCTATTGAGCTCAGGTTGGTTGTGTTATTTTTCTGTTCAAGCTTTGCAACTATCAGAATTAGCTGCTTTTGCTGTTCCTGCTATCTGCATGTCTTTGCTCCTCATCAGATCTATGGTCTGCAAACGGTTTTTAATTCTGAGATGCTGTACGGTGGGATTGCCATTGTGCTCCCGTTGTGTAATGCTAAAGCTTCTAGATTTTTCCCATGCTGCTCGCACCCCATACAGGGTTCGGCACTGTACTACACATGCACGAATGCACTGCAGCAGAAGTGAGCTATTTATAGACCTGCCCCACAAAGACAAATAAAGGTCTATTTAAATTGATCCTTTTCCCTGCCTTTTAAATTTCTACTTGATTGTTTTTTTGTTTTTTTTTTAGAGTAGAGGATAAAAATCGAACCTTAAAAAAAAAAAAACTGGAACATTTGAGATGAAAGCACAGTTAGGATGATGATAGAATGAGTCACCCAGGCAGAGTAGACAACGGGTAGAAGTGGGGAGTGGGAATGATGAGGATGTGAATATGCTTTTTGTATTATTGATATGCATAGAAATGTACTTGTGGAAGGAGGGCTCACTTTAGTGGTTAAAATTTCAACAGCCTGTCCTGCGGTTTCAAGTTTCAGACTTCCAGCCATTGTTAAAGTGCAGGTTTTTGTACCCCAAATAGTAACTCGGTGTAGTAATGTGACATACGTCATAATCCTCAATATATTCACAGTGGAATAATGTGGGAGGTT
Source organism: Poecilia formosa (assembly GCF_000485575.1). Lineage (NCBI taxonomy): Eukaryota > Metazoa > Chordata > Actinopteri > Cyprinodontiformes > Poeciliidae > Poecilia > Poecilia formosa. Next base: position 599,566 of record NW_006800065.1, read on the forward strand.
AAAAATATGAATCACTGTATGAATGGGATTTCTGTGGGATTTTTCTCGGGGGTTGTAAGTTAGGAGCTGCAGGAAAGTCGACTCAGTAGGCTGAGCGTCAGAGGGTGTCGCCTGCTGTTCGTGTTTCGTCTTCTGGTGGAAATGAATAGGACAGCATCGATTGGAGTGTAGCATGGCTTTTCACACACACCCAGATGGTGACGGATATCCTGCATTAACCACACTGTTTTAGCATTACCTCTAATTTGCAGTAACCAGCTCAGACCCTGTTGAAAACAAGTGCTATGTTCCAGTCTGGAAACAGCTGTGACCCTCAGCCGTTGCTAATTGTGTACTATGAATAGTTTCAACATAAAGGCAAGCTCAGTGGAGGAGGAAATCAAAACAAGAGTTGTTGTTTTGTTTTCCTTCTCCGCTGTTTTATGTTTCAAACATAAAATCAATAAGCGTGCACTAAGTGTAGTCATGATTGTTCTTCTCTAGGGCTGCACGATATTAGGCCAAAATTTTTATTTTTATTTTTTATTTCAAGGAGACATACCTGGTTAAATAAAGTTTACATACATGCATACACTAGAAAATCTAGCGATGAATATAATATTTGTAAATAATGCGATGCCAATGTCGGATACAATATATTCCTGTTTGTTTTTTTTTTGTTTTTTTTCATTCCTCCTCTTTCTAATCGGTTCTTCCTGCTCTATGTGACCATTAGCATTTTTGGGAATATCATTAGTGTCTGGTGTATCGAGCTTTTGCTGGTGTGAGAATATGTCCTATTGGTATTGGTCAAATATTACAGTCACATGAAAATGGCAACTGCAGAACTCTTGAACTATATTAGCCAGCAATGTTTGCTCTCTAAACAGTCCTTTGCGATGTAAACAAAGCACACACTGATATTGCAATTACAGTAGTTTTACAATATAATGTGCAGCGCTATTCTTCCTCTAACTGTATTAAACTGATTGACTAAAAGTTCACAAATCAGTCAGTGTCACAGTAGATCAAAATGAGTCCTATAGCCTACAAATAGTCTGATGAATTCTGTCAAATCCTTTTAAGGATATTTTTGTTATCACAATAATCAATATTTCTGTATATATTTATCAAAATAATATGCATAAAAAAGATAATCACTAAAATTAAAATGCAAAAATATGAAAGGAAGGGGAGAAAACTGAAAAGTCAGATGTCATACACTACAGGATAAATTGGCACAACAGCAATAACAACCTGCAGATTCACAATTTCACTTTGTAGACATTTGTAGTAATTCATACAATTCATGAGTAGATTTTTTTTTGTGGTGATGAAACAATGTCTGTGAAAGCTTTCTGTGTTTGCACGAATCAGTTTAGACATTAGAAAAGTCGCGGTTGTTGTGTTTGGGGTCATTTTGGACGGCGAATCGGTGCGGACAGACGCGCTGGAGTGGGTTAGAGGCCTCCTTCTGTCACCGACTCTGGCAGTGTGCAGTCTGAACTGCTTGTCACTGCCATGCTCCGTGTCACTATGTGAACAGGCTGGCATGTTTGTGTACAGTATGGCTTTGTTGGCGTTGGAGAAGAATGAAAGGGCTCATAGAGCTACACGAAAAAGGAGTGTGTTTGAATGACTTAGCTTTGTTATCTTGCTTTGTTTACTTTTATTAAGGACAAGCAAGTTGTCACGATGAAGGAGGAGAATTTGCTCCAACGGAGGCTTTCTCTTTGCCCTAGCGCCACCTCTCCACCTAAAATTGACCCCCGCACACTCACCCGGAACTTGTCTTATGGAGGAGACAATGACATCTACAACTTCAGCCCAGGTAAGAGGCTTTAAAGCTGACAATTGTGAAATGTAAAATTGTGTGTGAAATCGGGTACAGTGACATTTCGGGAATCCACCAGCAAATACTGGTGGATTCCTGTGTTTGTGAAAATATGCTGTGCTGTGCTGCAGAGTATTTATCCCATAAATAAATGAACAAACATGACCTGCTGCTTGTTAGATGCTTTGGTGGCTGCTGCGCTTTAATTGTTTGTCTGCAGGTTTAATCACTGAGCGCTTTTGTATGTGACTGTATGTTGTGGGTTCCCACCAGGCAGTGAGACAGACAGGAACGCTCTCTCCATGCTGAGTAGTGAACTTAGTCCTGCCCAATCACCAGACAGCAAGGTAAGACTGCAGTTCCTGATTGGGCAGTTCCCCAACCTACATCACAGTAAATCTCCTCCTTAGGCGGGAACACAGCTGCTCTTACATTGTAGCATCATTTCTTTTCATTGTTTCTTTAACAAGTTGGAACATACGCAAGCTGGCAAAGCTTTCAGTTTTTGATGCCTTCATTTATGAACTCAAGTACTTTTAGTCCCATTTTAGAAAGTTATAATCAAATGCATCTAAAGGCAATATTCAAAGCCTTGCAAATGCTTTCACACAAACCTTTTCACAGTTTAAAATAACTAATTTTAGTGTTTTAGATCTTGTGCACTTAAAAAAGAAAAAAAATATTCTGAAAATAAAACTGTAGAAAGTATGTTGTTGTGCATTTTTATATTTCGGTCCTTTTACGTTGATACTATTAAATCTTCTAATGCCTCTTATAAATAAGGCTTTAGGAGAGTCCTTATTAGTAAATAGACGCCACCAGTGCATAACTAAAAATGCAGCTGTTCTATGAAGGCCTTAACAAAAGAAAGAAATAGGCATACATTTCAGTCTTTAAATCAGCATATTCTGATAGGGACATACCAAACACATATCACTTAAAATCTCCAAAAAACAATTTAAAGTTCAAACATGACAAAATATGAAAAAAGTTCAAAGGGTATCAAAACTTTTGCAAGCCACTGTAAGTAAACCAAAACCGCAAACGGCTGCTTGTTTTGTAAAAATTATTACAAAGCTGCATTTTATACATCAAGGCCATGGTGGGAACTGTCTTTTACTGCCTCAAGGCAAATGATTGACATCAACCCATCTCGAAACTGCTTTTGCAAGACAATCTTTTCTTATTGTTATGTGATAACAAGACAATATGGCTTCCAACAAAAGTTGCAAGTGATAACCATTTGATCTCATCTTGTCTCGTCTCCTGCCCACATGTCGCTTTGCCTTGCTCATCCTCACTATTTTGCCTTATACCCTATATAAGATAATAATCCTGTGTGCAGCTGCATCACTGGTCCTTTGCCTTGTCGTCTATCCTATAGGCCCGTAAAGAACAAGCTGGACTGAGGACAGTTCAGCCGTTGCATACTTTCACTTACGCAAGGATATAGCTGTGTACTTCTCTTTTAAGACTGGATATTTTATGTAATGATCATTTGTTGCACTTAAAGAAGCTGAAATAAACATTACAGAAAATTAATTGTCATGTCTGACAGGTAACTGATATGCACTTTTTGTCTCTTGCAACTTTAATCATTAAGATTTGTTGGTTTGTGGCCACTGAATGTTCAGTTTCACAACTCGTAGAAAAAGCCACATTCTTGCTTGTCACAAGCGTTAAGGAACATTTTGTCCTCAATTTTATCAAATGCAAACTTAATAAGCCTTCATAGCAGAACATTTTTAGTTGTCAGCAATATTAAAAAGCTTAATTCCACCTTTTTTTTGTGTGTGTATGGTTCAATATGAGCTTCTTTCTACAAGGTAATTTTTCCCATTTAAAATTAAATCTTTTCCGAGGCAGTTACAGCTTCCAGGGTTTGTTTGTTTCAAAGACGTTCTTTTTACTTTCTTTCCCTCTTGACTCCAGTCTGAGTCCAGGATGTTTAATGGCGTTGAAAAGGACAGCCCCTCCCCCACCGAGAAGCTGGCTCGAAAGGAGTCTCTCAAGGTACACGTCACTTCCTTGCTTGAGAAACTGAGAAAATGTTGAGCCTTATTGTGCCACAGTTTCTTTGTCATTAAGTAGGTCAAATGGCTATTTGGGAACCTTTTAAAACGCAGTTTAATGCTTCCGATTTGTGTGACACGTCTCAAATGAATATTTCAGCTAGTTTGACTCTGCTTCCACCTAGTGTTGGCTTATGCAACATCGTTTTTCTCTCTGTGAGACTGATGACTCATTAGCGTTTTGTTGTTTTTTCTCTTCAGGTTCAAAAGCAAAATTATCGGCAAGAGAAGAAGCGGGCAGCGAAGGAGCTCTCCACTGCACTTAAGGACCCCAGTGTTGTTGTCATGTCCAATTGGCTCAAGGTCTGAGAACGACTCAAGCAGGACAATATTTATGATTGGTTACACAATCGCTAATCATTTTGCATTTAAAATGTTACATTTAATATTATTTAAAGTTGTCTTAATACGTATGCTTAAAACCTATTCGTGGTAGTTTATTAGATGCATTTTTTATTCAACTGAAATGAGATGATTACATATGTATTAACTTACCCAACCAGCCTTTTTGTTTCACTGACTAAACTTCTCCTGTTTTAGGCCAGTCAAATTATTTTCTTTGCTAAATTTCAAATTAAGAAGTTTACTTACATTTCCTTAGGAGTTGATAGAATAGCTTTTTACACTGCATGACTTGTGTCAAATATTTTGGGTCTAGGATAAACAGGTTCTTTTTACTCTTTTTTTTTAAAATATCTACTTTTTGTTGTACGTTACTTATTTCATTCATGTGACTTCTTTAGATTCGTGGTTCTTTAAAGAGTTGGACTAAGTTGTGGTGTGCCTTAAGGCCTGGTGTGCTGCTGATCTATAAGACACCAACACCAGACCACTGGGTGGGCACCATCCTTCTTAGTGCATGCAAGCTGATCGAGAGACCCTCCAAGAAAGACGGCTTCTGCTTCAAGCTCTACCATCCACTGGAGAAATCCATCTGGGCTGTCAAGGTTTGGCATGTTCAATGAGTTCCTGGTCAAACTGGGATTTGGGGACACGGTTCAAATCAGTTGTGCTAGAAGTTTTTGATATTTGTGATAATTACTTTGAAATGGAGTTGATAAAGACTGAGACAAAATATCCTAAATTTGTTGAACAGATGGGACCATATTCTAATATTGGTTGTTCAAAGATATGTCAGTATTTAATTAACTCCTCAAACAATAAGTTATTTATTTTTTATGGACAATTGTATTTTTTAATAAATGCGCTTGTTCAACATATATTTTATCTGGGCTTGCATTACCTCCTTTAAGCTAGTTTTTCTTCTTTAATAAGAAAGTGTTTTAAAAAAATGCAATTCAATTATCTCCCAACGGTAACTGAAAAGACAGCATTAACAACTGATAACATGGAGTAGCATTTTACAGCAATAAAAGAGAAAATATATATATAGACACTAAATGTATTATATAAGATATAAGTTTAATGAAGGACAAATGTACTGAAGGAGTTTTTGGTTTAGCAACGCAGAGCTAAAATTTAACATAATAAAGAAAAATGTTATTGTAGTTTGTTTTGTTGTCCATATTTACATTCAGGCCACATTAGCCAATGATAAACTAATTACTTATCCGTTTTGCATTAGCAATTTTCTTTTTTTGTATCTCATTTAGTGTTGCAACTTCTGAGTAGACACTAAATGTGTTATGCAAGATATGTTTGTTTCACACTTTATTGTATTTAAAATAAAATGATTTTGACCCATAGTATTTAGCAAAAACATTTACTAAACAAAAATAGAATAAACCTGCTAAATTATGCTAGGTGCACAAAATACTATTCATTTTTAATATTTTGCTCTTAAAAAGTAGCACTGTCTCCAACTGATATACGCTATCAAGAGTTCTTCTTCCTGTAGCTTACTGACATTACATTTCAAACAGTGTTATCTAAGTAAGACTGATTATCTTGTTTTGTTGCCCATTATCTCCTTCAGGAGGGGACTAGTGTAATAATCCTATTTCCGCCGCTAAACAACATTGTGCAGCAATAGGTATGGGAGGGGTAGTTCTGCACTGCTATAGGCTTCGTATAACTCTTTATGTTAACATGAAGCAGTCTCTGGACATGGATAAACACAAATGTATATCTACACAAGTGAGTAAATAGGATAATATTATTATATATAATTATATTATAACATTATTTTTTTTCCCCACTCTTTTTTCTGAACAAATATCATACCTTTCTTTCAATAACATGACCAAAAGCTTCGACTATTTTCTCATGTTTCTTTAAGTCATGCTTCTGGTGTTACCATATGAACAGCGTGAGTCACTGTGTTTGATTTCTCTCTTTAGGGTCCGAAAGGAGAAAATGTCGGTTCCATCACGCAGCCTTTACCCAGCAACTACCTGATCTTCAGGGCTGCATCTGAGTCTGATGGTGAGCTGCTGTTACTCTTTGAGTTCAGTATTGTCCCATGCTTGATGCATTGTTTTTTGGACATTAGAACATACTAAGAACACATGTTTCCCTTCTTGGATCTTTTGCCTGCAGGCCGGTGCTGGATGGATGCCTTGGAGCTGGCTCTGAGCAGTTCCAGTCTCTACAAAATGTCTCCCAGACCTGAAAAGGAGGGCGATATCTGCATGGCTTCAGATTCTTCACATATACTCCAGCTGCTGCAGTCTTCTCCACTCACTGCTACAGAGCTGCAACAGTGAGTAATACACAACTACCACATGCTCTGTGTGAAGTATATCTTCAATACATCCTTATGAACAGCTTAGAATAGGAGGTTAAAAATCATGGATTCACTGGGGAAACCTTCTGTATGTAGCAGTAGTCCGTTCTTTCTATCTCAGCAGGACATGCTGACTGACAGTCATCTCTCAATCCATCTGTCCAATGAGTCCACAATGTGCACAGTAATTTTACAAATAGCTCCAGAAATATTTGTATGCACATGTCTATTAGCTTCCTTGGCCAGAAATGATCTGATTTCCTTTGAATTTGGTATCAATCAGAGAAAATGCAATGCTGGATTCTATTTCCTTACACTTCCCTGTGATTATATTAAAGCATGTAGTTAATAAATTATATAAATTCATGATTTGTATGGCAGCTGTGGCTACCATCCAGTAGCTTTCCACCATCAGCGTGTGAATGTGTGCATGAATGTAGTGTGAAGTGGTTTGGGGTCCTCTGGACATGCTGAAGCGCTGTACAGGTACGAGCCATTTACCATTTCATTTAGCAGTCTCAGTTCATGGTAAATGCTTTAATGACTCATTTCAGATGATTTTCAAATCTGTCATCACACTCGGTGAGTGACGATTGTTGTCTTCAAAACTGTTCTGTTTTCTAAAACACTGAAGATTTGTTTGCGTGTATCTGCTGTGCTTTCTCACCAAACAGCTGTGCTTTCACATCAAGCTGTCCATGTGTTTGTGCAAAAATACTTCAGTGTCTTCATGTAAAGTAGCTGAAGATGACAGCTTGTTGTGACTGGAGGATAAGTTGAAATATCTGAATCGGAGTAAGACAAACCTAATCTAAATGTTATTGTGCGAAGGTCATTGCCAGCCTGTTTGAAGTGGTCTTGAACAATACGTCCTCAGAGTTTTTAAGGATTTAAAACAAAAATAATTCTTTGGATTTTGGTTGCTTTTTCACAACCGTTTTGGTGTAGTGCTTTTACCTGGTCATGACTGCAGTCTCTACAGCTCTGCCTCGATGAGCGAGCTTTCAGGTGGACAGCAAAAGAAAATCATTCACTCTTACTCAGCAAAGACCTAGGAGGAGAAGCATCCGTTGATCTGTTACTATTGACAGTATGCCAATATCTAGCTAGCAGATGATTGCCAATCATTTTTGTTTTAAATTATTTTTGTGTGGTAAACATTTGTAAAATAGTAATTTTTGCTCTAAATATTCCGGTTGAATGCTCGTTAAATTGCTACCTGTGATTGTTGCAGCCCCCATCCTCCTTCCCTGTGCGCTGTTTACATCCTACATTAGGTCCCCTCCTCACGCTTCCCTCTCGCCTTCTCCTTGCCTGAACCCTCCCTCCAGCCATCCTTTCCTGCAGCCCCTCCTCTCTTTCCTTTGCCTTGACCAATCTCAGCACCTTATTCGCTCACATGACTGACAAGGGAGCAGGAAGATGGAGCACACCACCTAAAAAGCAAATCAGCCATTGCAGGCTTTTCATACACACCTTGGCTCACAGTCAGTGCTTTTCACAGGCACATTCAGGAAGCAGGTAGAGAAGTGTTAGAGGGACAAAAGCTGAGCCTGTTGTCAGCTGACAGAAGCCATTCACACACACACAGGAGAGAAGGGGAGAGAAAGCCAGTCTACATCTGTGCTTGGATTTGCTGATAACATTATCAGCTGTTGGATTCCTGTGGAAGAACTTCTCCATATGCTGTTTAGTTTGACGGTAAGGGAAAGCAGTTTGCATTATTGTGTTTAGACTAAAAGATAACTCTGTGGTTTAGGTAGTAATTCTGCTGGAATGTAGTTCTTCAGGACTGCCATGCCCTGGGGGACTTTTGAAAAAACTGAACTGTCTTCCATTGTTAAAGAAAATGATCTGCTTCCTGGTTGTCTCTGACTATAGTTATATAACCGAGTCTGGTTTTGAAAGCAGGTGACAGTGCAATTGCCGTCCACTATTCCCAGGATAGGTGCAGGATTTATGAAGTAGCCACCGCCGAGAGCGACAGTGACGACGGTCTGTTTAACTTTCAGTGTTACTGCGTTCGCTTTAATCACATGCACCGTTTATGTTCTGCGGCTTTCAATCGGAGGTAATAAATGCCTGAAGGACATTTCTCTCACGCCACCCATCATCGCTGCTCATGATTCTCATTCTCACTTCTCTTTAATGTGATCATTTGAACGCTGATGAATGACTTTCTATTCGTTTTTTGTTTTTTTTTCTTCCAGTGCTTTGGTTTTCTGCCTGCGGATCTGAGGTTTGATTAGTTTAGTCTGCATTAGATGTAGCTTGAATTAGAATTGGATGTTGCCGTACGTGTCTTCACATGTACATGATATACATTTGCTGTCTCTTTAAGAAGATCTTAACCACTTAGATAGTGGTCAGTTTTTTTTGCTCCCAAGCCAACAAAGCCTCCACTAATTTAGTTTAATAAATGTTACACTGATCCGGTTTATTATTACCATGGGTTGTTTATTCTCAAGTAGCGCACATTTTCCAGGTTTGCACATCAAATATTTGTTGTGGGCATCTGCATCATTAAACACATGCAGTTTATATCTCTGTGAGCAACAATATCTATCTCTAAATATATGACATTAATTTTAGTTCATTAAATCTGATGTTTGTTATTCCCTTAATAAAACCCAGTATCGAGTAAACACTAAATATGGGTTGATTATTGCCATCTTCCATAACATAACAATATATGAACAGACTCTATTTGAAATGTAATCCACCCTAAATATTATTTCCAGAAGCAACAAAACTTGCCTCAATGGAAGCCCATTTCTGCAATGAAAGAAAAAATAAAAGACCAACAGGAAGTCATAATTTCGACTTTCAAGGTCGTAAGTATGAGATTCAAAAATCATAATTGAAATTCAGTCAATTTCGACTTTCAAAATCATAATTATGAGATTCAAAAAGATAATTTTCGACTTTCAAAGTCATAATTATGAGATTCAAAGTCATAATTTCGACTTTCAAAGTCATAATTTCGACTTTCAAAGTCATTGTGCGCTGTTCATAAAAGTCCTGCCAAAACTCAGAGAGGACATCCCTCAAAACTCCTCCATCATCAACAGCCTTTTCTCACCTTCCATCAGGAAAGCACCACTTGAATACATATGTCCTCCTGAGTGACACCTGGATCACAAAAATGTGAAATTAGTTCTTTCAGGATCTGGCCACGGTGAAGAACAAGGATTTTCTTAATCCCTTCTCTCTGAATAATGGGCATGTCCAAAGAATCAAATTGTGAAGAAGAAAGCACTGGACTAGATGGCTGTGGAGGCAGCGGAAGGGTGTCATCAAGACTGAGACTATCTGTGTTAAATGTGTCCTGTGAAAAAGGTAACAGTGCCACTGTCTTCTAAAATGTCCCCATTGATTCCTGCATCTAGCTCTTGGACATTGGACAAATCACCCATGTCATCAGTAGAGTAAACTAGGTGAACATTATCACTGCTGCTGTTTGTCAGGACACTGCTGGTTCCAACATATATGGCATCAATGCTGTCTGGTGCTTTGGATTGAGTCAGTGGTGTGCAAACTTGAGAGTGAGTAGAAAACCTTAAAGTGTCTTGGTCATTTCCACTGGGGTTGTCTGGTTCCGATCACTGCCCGTGTCCTTTTTGGTTGTTAGGTAAAAACGCAAAACAGGTAGTTTTGTCTGCTCATAAAGTTCTCCAACAGTAATATGTTCATCAAGTGAATGTTCCTGAAAATCTGTCATGTCAACCTCAAAATCTGTAATTCTTCCCTGTGAATTTCTTTGAGAAGGAACAAACAAACCCACTGCCTTTTCAATTAATTCATTTTTCTACAGTCCTTTGACACATCAGTTTTTCTTGTTCCACCACCTTTCTTTGTCCGAACTTGAAAAAACTTCCCATCTCGAGAATTCATCCATCCTATCTCATCTTTTCGAACACTTTTTTGAACACTTCTGATGCTAAAATTTTCTGAGACCTGCTTTTGATCGCTGCCTTTCTTCCTTGAAATCATGGCTCTCAGTCGGTCAAAACGTTTTGATTTCCCTTCGTCTGCAATATCCGAGAAGTGCCAGTCGGTCACCATAAGATGCGAGATACTCCTTAAGCTGCAAATCTGTCATGAGCAGAAGGACACTGGAGTCGATCTAGAAAAAAAAAATTAAAACAGTTTAACCTATAAAAACGGGGGGAAACCCATTAAAAAAAGCCACATGATAAAACTGATCTGTCTTCACTACGTCTCTATAATTTTGTATAACTTTTAAATGTACTGATTTTCTTAACAATCTAGCTACCTTATCCTTTTGCAGTCATTGTATGACTTCCTCTGAAACATCTCGTGATTGTAAGAAGTCATATATCTCATCCATCCTGTGACAATTACACACAATAACTAATGAATAATGTCTAATAAAATATAACATTGCAAAAGATTTACTATGAACATGATAGTAGGGTTGGATGATATTACTGAAAAACATTTCACGATACAAGCATTTCATTTTAGTTTATATCAATAATTTTTTATTTTTTAAATATCTGAAATGCTGCCAAACTGGTGATGTGACCTTTCCCATTTTATCCACAGCTTTCACACCATAATGTTTTTTAAAAACATTTATGAGGCACAGTGGTGAAACATTAAACTGCTGCTCCGCAAGTTACTCAACAGCTTGTTGATAGCCTTGAGAGGTTGAGTAGCCTTTACTCTGCCTACATCCTCCAGAATGGTATGTGGTTCTGGATCAGAGTTCAGAGAATATTCTATATATTGAATATTCTATCAGACTTACTATCTATTGATATTGATCACGCGTGTGTATTGTGATACATATAACTAATTTATTGTCCAACCCTACATGACAGATAGAAACTCTATTTCAGACTCAAGCTCCTGCTAAAAAAAATAATAATAATAATAGACAACCAAACAGCTGCAATCATAAACCAATGCACAAAGAAACTACATAAAAGTAATAAAGAAAACTCTACCAGTGTCTCCACAACTAAATGGTAAAGTGTAGAGCTTAGGTCTGAAAGTTCTGTTTACATTTTCCCCTAAAATATATTTAATGGTTGAACACTTCTCAAAATTAAATTCTCATCTTTATAAAACAGTCAAGTACATGAACATCATCAGAATGATTTTAGTTTTGATCTCAATTACTTTCATTTAAACAGACAATATGATAAATTGCCTCTGTTTAGGTTCAGGTTCAGGTCAAAGGAACCTCCTCTGTCTCTTTTGTAGGTATCCTGAAAGTTGAGTAAAGTTAAGGAGTTAAATTTTTCAACAGGGCCTGCCTGTTTTTTTTTTTGTTTTGTTTTGTTTTGTTTTAAGTTCCTTGTTTTTCAATTTTTCTTATTTTTAATTGCTTTTATAAATATTGTCAATCTAAAGCTGCAGATCTCCAGCATTAGCTTAAGTGTACATGAAACTGCTAAGAAAACACTTTGAAAACTGATGCATATTGTACTTCCATGTTTTACTCTTGTCTATATATCGACAAAAACAATTTAACGGGAAAGATAGTGAATCACATTATGCATAACAAAACATGTGCATACAACAAACTGTGGGGTGTGTTTTAACCTACTAGCTATTGCTTGTATTTATGCCACAAAATAATTATACATATTAACTTATTGAATTTTTGGAGTACATTAACGAACTTCTTATCGCACTCTGAAATAAAAACGATCTAATTAACGGACTACTTTAAAAAAAACCTGTTAAATATGCTATAGGTTAGCGCGCTTTGACGGTTAACCTGCAGCTGGCTCACGTTGCTAAGACAACGACTAATATACACATCACCCTTTTCGCACTGCAAGGAATGGAACGGCACGGGTTCAAAGTAAGGCCGACCATTTTTGCATTAGAACTTCCGACACCACTTGGAAGTGTGGTTCCAAGTGGAACCACACTTGGAAAGTGTGGTTCCAAGGAGCCACACTTGTGGCTCCTTGGAACCACAAGTGTTGTGGGGCCGACCAAATGTGGCTGCTTAGAATTCAGCAGCTGATTGGTTTAGAGTCAGCCGTTGATTGTTTTGCAGTCAACCGTTAATCGGTTCTAGCTGGCTCTCACTAAACTGTTCATACTGTATTTTGTAAAGAGTGCTCTTTTTAATATTTTTGTTATTATTATTATTATTATTAATTTGCGATGAATTCCTCTCAATATTCTGCTGTTACCTGGTCACATGATGAGGTCATTTTTTTCCCTCCGCTTACTCCCTGATGAACGAGTACAGAACGAACTACATCAGAGAGGAAAGAAAAAGTTTTCCGCCGCATCTTTGAGGAAATGGCTTCGGCCGCTACATCGAAATCATTGTTTAGTTTAAACCACATGATCAAAAAGCATTTAAAACGAGGGAATCTAAACCGAAACTAACCAGCTGCTTTTTTCTGATAATTACAGTTCATTCGTTTACATATGATAAAGCCAGTCTGCAGGCGTTTCCGTGGCAACACAAAACTAACACAACTGTAACCAAATAAAATCAAAAAAGGCGAACCGACCTTTCACTGACTCTTAAACCCAGTTGCAAACGTTAATGAATAAGGAAGTACTAATTATGCTTTCCTTGGATGTAGGATCAAAT
>NW_006800065.1:613129-617879 GCF_000485575.1 Poecilia formosa
CCTCTCATTTCAAAATAATTTAAATTTTTCAGTAAAAAAAACAGTATCATTTTCAACAGGAGAAAGCTGTGATCTGGTTGTTTCTCTGGACTGATTGTAGCATATCACTTACCTTTGTGTTTTTCCTCCGCTTTTCTCAGGTTGAACCACATGGAGCATGACGGTTCATCAGACAAATCGGAGCGCGAGGCCCATGACGACTGGGAAACAATGGGCAATGAGAACGGCGGAAGGCTGACAGAGGAGAGCGACATAGAGCCGTCAGAAGAAATGCCACCCGGACCACAAGCTACAGCTTATGTGGAGCAGAGTACGGAGGATATGGCTGAGGTAAACGGGCTGGTTCTGCTTGAACGGTAGCTCTCCTCCTCATCCCCTCTACTCATGATTATGCACTCTTGGGCCGTTGCTCAGATATATTTTGAATGGTTTTCAAACCAGAGGGGTGTTTTTTTTTTTTTTTTTAATATATATATATATAAAGCTTGAAACCACACCTCATTTGAACAACCAGAGTAACTTCACTGTCATTCTTGGTTCAAATCAGCAAGTCACTTCATACAGTCTTGTCGCTGGTGGCTTTGTGTTTGTTTAGGTTGGTGAAGCTTCTCAAGTTGAGACTGTATCAGAGGAGAACAAAGGTCTAATCTGGGGCCTGCTGAAACAGCTGCGACCAGGCATGGACTTGTCAAAGGTGGTGCTACCGACCTTCATCCTTGAACCTCGCTCCTTCCTGGACAAGCTGTCTGACTACTATTATCATGCTGATCTGCTGTCCCAGTTAGTATTGTTTTATTCAGAAGTGTTTATTCAAGACTAGGTAAACAGTTTACATTCCTAACTACGTATGACATTTTTCTTCATCTTTGGAAATGTTCTTTTTCCAACTTAACCACAGGGCTTCTTTAGAAGAAAGTGCATACGGTCGGATCAAGCAGGTGCTGAGATGGTATTTGTCTGGCTTCTACAAAAAGCCAAAGGTATGATCACTTTTAATTTTTAGAGCCTATTATTTTAGTTTTGCATTAGATCAAACAGAGCAGTTAGCATGGCTAGCATTGCCAGACAATTGACTTCCTGTGTTTTCCCTGGCAAATACCAGGTCTTATTTTAACTGAGTTGTCCAAAAGGCTGGCAGCATTTAGCATCTAGCATGTTCCGTGACAGCCTTTCTGTTATCTGCTGATAGTCTTGCTCTCTCTCTCCCTCTGTCACAACTTGAATGAAAAGATGTACTGTAAAGTTTCTTTTTAAATTCTTAAATTTCTGTTTTTCTTCTGACTTATTTTCTTTACCGATACTAAAGATTGTTGCCTTTGAGTGTTACTTCTTCAGCAATAACACCAGCAATGAAAAGCCTTGTTAGTCCAATCTGAAAGCACTTGTGTATAGGCTTTTATAACTATCCATTAAAACAAGGAACCTGATTAGTTCATCAAATGATCATCTTACTGAGGCTCAGTGATTTTTATCTAAATATGAGAGAATTTGCTGTTTGATAACTATAACATCCTCTGGTCTCCTTGTCCTCAGTTAGACTCGTACTCAGCTGCACAGCAACGTTTTTGGCTATTTGCATTTTTGTTGTTATTTCAGGGCTCATCAATTACCACAAAAGACATCAAGTAACATTTTATATGTGAGCTGGATAACAAATTTCAACAGTAAAAATGTCAGTGAGACATTTTCCTCTCACTTCCACTTGTTGGGGATTTATTTGCTGTGTGGAGGCAGCACTGGAGCCAGTAGAAAATGGCTGTAGATCAATCCAGCCTTACTCAGCACTTTTGTTGCTCACTCCTTTTGAGCCATACATATACATGGATTCATAGACTCATTATCTGTTGTTATGCAGCCTACAGATGGCCACTTTGTACTGATGCTTTAGTCAGAATATTTGCCTATATTTTACTTTTACTATATATATTTTTTTTTACTTCTACTTTGATTAATTAAACAAACTAACATGACGGATAGTCATGCTGCATGGTGTTTTTAATTGAGACTGTTTTTGTATTTCCAGGGTCTGAAAAAGCCTTACAATCCAATTCTGGGGGAGACCTTTCGCTGCTGCTGGCTCCATCCTCAGACGGACAGCTGCACGTTCTACATAGCCGAGCAGGTTAACCCAGATTTAAAGCTCTAAAAAGCGGGGAAGGACTCATTCATTGTGTGAAATATCTTGCACAGCATGACAAACAAAATGGGGCAAAGCACACAGCCACGCAATGCTACAACTGTAAATTTTAAAGCTTAGCACCCGACACTTGGGTTGTGTCGCTCTGCTGCTTAAATGTTTCTCTCCTTGTGTTTTCCATCAGGTGTCGCACCATCCTCCCATCTCTGCATTTTATGTCTGCAACAGGAAAGATGGTTTCTGTATCAGTGGAAGCATCCTGGCCAGGTCCAAGTTCTATGGTACACAGCCTATTTATTACCTGTGTCTTATTCATCAAAACTAAAGAAACTTCATCAAAGACTAGTTTATACAATTATTTAAATTGGGATATAACCACAGCCACGTGGTTGCAGCTTTAACACCGATTTTGATTGCAGTGTTTGGACAACTCAATACTAGTATCACAAATTATCAACAAGAGTAAATAACTGTCCATTGTTTTCTCTGGCAGGTAACTCTCTATCAGCTATTCTAGATGGCCAAGCTAGACTTCGGTTCCTGAGCAGAGACGAGGAGTATGCCATCACCATGCCCTACGCTCACTGCAAAGGTAATATTTCTATTACAAACACACTTGACAATCTCTTGTAGCGTTAGTCAAATCTTGTACTATCTATTTTGTCAACTATGGCCCCTTTTTTCTCTTTGTGACTGAAATAAGTCTCAGGGAGATAGAATAATTGCTCTTATATACGTAATTTTCCACATCAATCAACATCTCATGTAAAAAATGATTTATCCTCTCTTTGAAAAATGTTTGTTCTTCTTTATTTATAAATCCAAAATAGTAAATGGGCTTTAATAAAAATGTTAGTTTTTAAATATGAGAAGAAATTCCCTATAGTAGATATTGATCAAAAATTATAAGTTGTCCTTTTTCAAAAGGTCATCTAATGCTTACGACTCTAATTCAATATTAGTTTGTTGGACTAAGGACTAAAATGTCTCTTTAAATTGTAAAAGTCACAGACTCCTGCATCATTACTCCACCTAAACAAGCATGTAGTGGCAGCAAACATTAACTTGAGTCTTTAACTTTGCAACAATCCTGCATACTGAGCATGCAAGTACAGTGATGAGGGGAAAAACGTCCACAGAAGCATTGATTCAGAAGTACTTTAAAGAAATTAGTGAATGGCAGTAATGACTCTGAGTGACTTTATTTGGGAGAAAAACACAGCCAATCAGATGCACTCAGTCTGTTGTTATAGGACGAAAGGTAGCACATGACTTTGTCTATGTCCGAGAGGGGTTTAAACACAGAAAGAGAGCCAGGTAGATTATCTAAAGGAAGAGAACACAAAGTTATTTCCAGAAGTAACTCGGCCAGTGTCGCCCTGCAGGAAGATTTTGCAGCTAAATGGAACATCAGACAAGATGTGTCTTCAATTTCCATTCCCTTCATAAGTCCGTGTCTAGAGGCAGGACGGTCAGGACTTCACTTGCTTCTTGTAAACTCGGCCATGCACAGAGTTTGTAGACAAACCCAGAGCTAAAAAAAAATACTAAGCGTGTGTTAACTATATAAAAATTGTTATAGCTTTTACTATGCAGTTAACTCCTACATTTCCACTTTTATTTTGAATAAAAAAAATCAGTGCTGCCCTCCTGCATTTATTTCCTGACAAACTCACCTCATAGTTCATTGCTTCTTCAACTGACTGAGAATTCACGAAGCTAATATGCAAATTCATTTGCCCTGTTTACAAAGACATCTTTCTGTTCAGTCAAATCATGTGTGCACCGCCTCTTTTACAACCATCTGCTGCAGCCGACATGTCAGAGTTACGAGAAATTACATGGTTATTTGAAATGTATTTCTGCCATGATCCATATTCAGAATTACACAAGATCTCGCATGTTTATATATTGTCCAGAGTGAAATTTCTGTCTTCTTAATTCCTCACAGCCCATTTTAGGGCTTCACAGTAAATGGTGGGATAATTACCATGCTTTAACGCAGGACTTATTTAGATTAGCTAGGGAGTAAAAATCATATCTATTACAGGCAAAATGTGAAGGTATCTGATGCGTTGTGTATCTAATGATGCAATGCCTTGTCTCCTGTAGGTTTCCTGTATGGCACTATGACGCTAGAGTTGGGAGGGAAAGTTATCATCCAATGTGAAAAGACAAAATGTTTTGCAGAACTGGAGTTTAAATTAAAGGTATGTCTTTGAACAAGTTAAAAATAGAGCTGGCAAATAAATAATTCAATAATTAACGACTCTTGCTTTCTTTGAAGCACTTAGTGATTTTTATCTGTGAAAAGTGCTATGTAAAATAAAGTTTACTTATTGGGCTGCACCGATGTGAAAATTTGAGTGAATGTCATGAATAAATGTACATTAACATTTTTTTTTTATGATCATGCTCTTTAGTTGACTAATGAGCATGATGATGCTGTAGGCTCCTAAATCATGCTGAGCCTCTGTTCATGTATATATAGTTGGCCGACACTTTTTCCTAAAGCAGCTTGCAAGTAAGGAAATAACAGTACAGTAACTAGAAAATTCCTAAAGAAATTTAAATGGGGCCTGCCAAAGTGTGCCCGTCGGTTTGGACCCAGTG
>NW_006800065.1:618201-638841 GCF_000485575.1 Poecilia formosa
ATGTACATTTAACATTTCAAGACAAGAAACAAATAATTTTCCTGTATTTATTTTTTATATATTATTGAGAAATGACTTGATTTATAAATCAGTCATTGTCAAACATTAAACTACATATTTTTCTTACTTTTTCCAGAGAATTTACAATATGTCAACTCTGCTATTGACAGCAAAGAGTGAAAATAATTCTAACAGAGTAAATTATTTTTTATTTCATTACATAAACTACATAAATACACTAATACTTCAGATTGAGATATTTAAAAATACACAAAAAGTGAAAGAATAAAACATTTATTTATTATACTGGGAACACTGGCCACAGGCTTCAGTCTGCTGGTCACACTGGGAGAACTCAATGACATCTGAGACGTCCTGGTTCACAGGCTAAAGCCAAGGATAAAAGAGAAATTATCCAAAAGTGTAATAGAAAATACATACCATATATGTTTCGTATTTGTTTCTTTCACATTCAGAAAAATACATTTTCAGCATGTTGGCCTCTGACTCGTAGCATCTTTATAGCTAAATATCAACATGGTGAAGCTGAGCTGGAAACAGAAGAACAGCAGCTCCAGCTCTGATCCTGACTGATCTTTCCTCACAAAATCCTCTGGTTTTTAATTAACTTCTCCTCTAACAGCGGTTTTTCATCACCTCTCTCTCATTAGAAAACAGTATGAAAACATTAGCTCCTACGCTAACAATCAGCGGTTATTTCGGGCCAATTAAACTACATAGGAAATATTTTCCGGTTGTTTAGAAGCGAGTTTCTGGCTGCAAAGTCAAGTAATTCTGATCTTTCATCCTTACCTGGGAAAGGTAATGCCAGTGAATCCAGTTTGTTTCGTAAAACTGTTGAAATAAGTCCACACAGCACAGAACTTAAGGAGCTCCGATCGCCCTGCTGCCACATAGAAGATGGCGGACGCTGTTACGTACGACTCAGCACTCCATGAGGGGTCTACGTATTGATGTCTATGATTGAGTGTTCCACCATGTTGTAGTTCTGACCTTCTGCTCTGCCCTCTGTATTAAAGTGTTCCGCCATGTTCAGAACTACAGTCTTTGCAGTCCAAACCAGCAGCTCTGTCTATCTCTGTGTTCTGTTGCTATAGCAATTAATCCTCAGCCAACTGCTGTGTGTGTGAGACAGAAAGCTGGAGAAGGATTTCTATCTTTATGAGACACCCAGTCAGTTTTAATGAAAAAAGCAGTCCGAACAACTGCTTCCCGTTCAGGATCCGTAAGGCCGATCCAAAAACCGTTTGAAGCATATGAGAGGGCTGTTTGTCATCTCCGATAGTACTGCAATTCATATCTGTAGCTCATTCACAGTAATAGCAGCGATTAGAGAAACATGGTGTGCGCTGAGCTCAGAAATTTTTCAGAAACATCTGAAAATGAATGGTGGAGTGCCTGAAGGTACACATGATTTTGCTCTGAAGCACCTTGACAGAAAACCGTCAGCCCTAGAGAAATTTTGAAAACATTTTACGGGAGCAGGCATGTGTATCAATGTCATGATCGACTTTCATATCAATATAGCAATTTTTGCAGCCATGAGAGCGATTTCAAAATTGTTTTGGGGGTCAAAAATCCACTAATTTTATCACTCTAAAAAAGCGGCAGTTGGTGTCAGTTACACTCTAAGGTTCGGCAGTTGGAAATTTTGCTCATTTTTTGCTTTGTATGTCGCCATTTTTACACGAAACCCCAATAAAAATAATAGATCCCTTCTCGGCATCGAGCCGCATGTTTTGATACCTTTTTTGTGTGGGGGCACTAACGTTAATGGAAGAAAAATAAAGAAATAAAGAGACATTCTATTAGGTGTAGAACAATGGGTACCTGCCATGCATTACATAGGGAAGAGCAGTGACTGTCACTGCTCTTCCCTATGTAAAGCTACGGTCAGGCCTCAAATATTAAATCTAACTATAAGTGTATTTCTGCGAGTGTCTTGAAAAATTCAAATTTAGATTTTTCAGGCCATTAATAAGATCAGTTTTTATATCTTCCATAAATATATGTTTTTAAATAATGTGCTGGCGACATTGTTTTGTTGTAATTCAAGCTGGAGCAGTTGGGTGTTGTTTTGCAGTTGCCCGTAGCGAAAGAGGCAGAGCAGCAACGGCCCTGAAGGAAGTATTTATCAGCTTTCCTGAATCTTGCTTTTCCTGTCCTTTCTCTAGCCTTTCCTCGGAGGCACCAGCTCAGTAAATCAGATCAGTGGGAAGATTGTTATAGAAGATGAATTACTGGCCACCATTGATGGACACTGGGTGAGAGCTCTTCTACCTTTGCTACTTCAATTTGTGTCTGCTTCTCTTTCAGCATCCCTGTTCGCCTCACACTTGTAGCTCTTGGGTATTCAGTTATTCTCAGCTGTAATTAGGAACAGAATTGGTAATTATAGGTTCAAGAGCAGAAGGCAGATGCTGCAGGAAAAATACCAGATTTTATCGTCTCATATGCTGGGCAGCAGTGTCGAGCCAATTGGAAACACTAAAAAACTTTTTCTGAGACAGCGTCCCTGTAAAGTTAGCATTATCATCACTTTAGCGTTGACGGCATATATCAGGCTGATATTAAGGAACAGTGAAAGGGTTGCATTGTGACTTGATGGTGTTTTTCTGTATTTTTTTTTAAATCAGGACAAAGAGGTATTTATTCAAGAGAAGCGCTCCAGTCAGCAGGAAACTTTGTGGAACCCAACAAAAGAAATCCGCAGCAGGCGCCTCAAACGACAAGTGGTCCAGTTAGACCAGCAGGGGGAGTTTGAGTCTGAAAGGTAAACCTCTAATGGACTACCAAAGGTTTTCTCTCTGGAACGTAATTTCCCAGAACCTTTCTGTCTGCCTGTGTTTTTTTTTGTGCATGCTTCCAGAAAGGTTTGGTGTGAGGTGCTTTTCTGGAAAAATTATTTGTAAGATCAGTAAGACTGTAAATTGGTAGGTTATTCAACCAGTGATAAATTTTGTGTGTCCTCCCACCATGTAGCTCCACCTTTTAATACGTTAAAACTTTCCTACCTGCCAACCACAACTGTTTTCCTGATGGATTTCAACCCACTTTTGTCTGATTCAACCTGCAATGGGAATGCAAGGGAAAGAAAAACTTCCCCAGTGAACTGTGCTGGTTCCTGCAGTGGAAACACTTCCATGCAGTCAAAAGTATTGAAACACCTCCATATAGTCAAAGTAACCCAGTAACTGTAGTCATTCTTCAGTAAAAATGCTCAAATTTGATTTGAGAAATGCAAAAACATACATTTTCAGTGGCTTCAGTTTGTTGTATTTTTGTATTTTTATTATTATTATTATTATCAGGCATCTGATCTTTGATGTTCCAACAGACTGTGGCAGCACGTGACCAGGGCCATCCGGGATCGGGACCAAGTGAGGGCGACGCAGGAGAAGTTTGTCCTGGAGGAGGCTCAGCGGACAGAAGCAAAGGAAAGAGGACAGAGACCCTGGATCCCTAAACTTTTCCAGGAGGATCCTGACACCTCTGAGTGGACCTACAAGCACCTTGAGTATGAACGCTCCCCGACTCAAAACGACTAGGACACATAAAAGATCAACTTTTGCAGCTTGTTTTTTTCCTTTTCAGCACCCGTCCGTGGGACCCGGAGGCTTGTCTCGTTCAGTTTGAGAAGGATGGAGTGATTCAGACTCAGGAGAAAATGCAGAGACAACACAACGGGCTTACCTACAACAACAGCTGGACCAGGCAACACAAGGTGAAACTACAGATTATATAAGTCAGACTGAACTACCCATTAGAAATTCTAAAGATAGGCATTTTTTTTTTCCTACTTGTTTTTTCCCAAATAATAATCCACTTACATAAGCAAAAAAAATCTGTTCTATCAGTCAGTAATTCATGTGAATCCTGCAGACTTTGTGCTTGTTGAACTCTTACCATATTCTGCTTGTTTAGGACATTACAGCTATTTCTTTTGGTATTGACATCTTCGGTGGTTTATGAAATATTCAGCTTTTTCTGATGTTTTTGTGCCCCATTGAAATGAACGGAACATGCTGTAACTTCTAAGACATTCTGCTAAAAACTTTTCCGTTTTCAAAGCTAACTACTTCCATGTACTTTCAGCTAGAAACACCATTCATATTTTAAAATGTAGTCATATCCTTCCACTACTTCTGTTTATTTCACCTTTTTCATATCTTTTACAGGTTTCATAAAACCCCTCTTCAAGTTTTTGTTTGCATAATGCTCAATCTTAAGAAAACTAGCCCACTCGCTCTGAGGTTTCTCAATCTAACCCTTCCAACCCTAAAAAAGCTACCTTTAGCTTTTTAGCTCATTTTAGCTTATAAACCATTGTGACCTTACAGTTTTGCTTTGTAAACTGTCTTCTGCACAGCTTTCTAATACACTTTGGATGGGATTTTTCAGTTGACAGAAAGTTTTCTCTCTTCTACAGTTTTTCTATTTAGGTTTTACAGGCTCCTTTGCATTATTCTGCTGCTTCTGTCTGTTTCGTACATTTCTGCAAATCTTCTGCATTTGACTTCTCACTAAAACAGCAACAGCATTCACATTGCATATTCGCAGAAAATACAAATGATTCTCGTTTTCTGTTAGTTTTCATGCATTAAAAACAGGAAACGATTACATTATATACAGGCGGAGGTCAATGGGAACCACAGGAAATCCAGCAGCCAGCCGTCTACTTGCAGCCAGAACACTGAGAGCAGCAGCACCACTCCAGAACCATCACATGAGTCTTCTGATAATGAAGGTGAGGATTCATTTACAGACAAGCCAGAGCAGCTTTGTATAAGCTCCCATGAATTCAGCCACTATTTTCAATAGTAACCTTAAATATTTTTCAAACACAAGAAGTACACATATAATACAAATAACTATAAAATATGACTGTTGTTCCCTGTTTCAGGTATTTTAAGTTGCTTTATATTTAAATTTTAAATCACATGTAATACAAAATAAATTGCACGAATCAAATTGTGTCGTGTCGAGGTTTTGATTTTTCTTTCTCACAGAATAAGCTTTTATGTTTTATTCTTATCTATGTTTTCTGCCCAGGCTTCTCCAACCAATGTGCTCGCTGCAGTAAAGAGGCGAAGGACATCGCTCTGATCCAGACCTCCATCACATCCATACAGAAGACGCAGCAGGATATTCAAAGGTCAGAAAACCGCATTGCACTTTGGTGAATGAAAGCTTAATAATTTATCTGAAAACCAGTTAACACAAACATTTCTGCCAGTGGCAGATTTAGATTTAAAATGACTTCAATTCTACCTATACGTTTGTTTCTATCAAGAAATGAGATCAGCATCTCTAGGAAGATTGTTATTAAACAATAATGATAGAGAGCATCACCTATATGTTCAATAAGCACCAAACCTTTAAAGACCTCCTTGCCTAAAGTTTACCACCCTGCTCAGATTCTCCATCAGATTCAAATCAGGAATTTGGCTGAGCCACTTAAAAACATGAATAATAGTCCCAGTTGGAAGAAACATGTCGGTAAAATTAAAAGATTGCTTTAAGGTAGAACTGTATGATGCTAGGAAAGCTTGTGATACACAACATTTTTGGAAAATTCCACAATGTTTAACTATTTAATTGGAATAAACAGTTTTAATGTCTATTGGCATTGGGTGCTTTGCTATCATAAGTGATTTCCTAATGACTTCAACACATTACTGTCATTTCACCTTGTAAAACATTTCCATGCTGCTTTTAGCAAGCATCACTGTAGGTTCCTAAATAATGAAGCCATAAGCTTGACGCTCTCCGTCCTTCCCCTTCGGTCCACTTGATGACAAAAACGACAAAAAACCAGACTGGGTTCTCTCGATAAAGGTTAACAGTTTACTTCAAAAATAAAAACGGTACAAATGTTACTTTTCCACAAAAATAATAGAGTAAACAAAAGAGAGTCTTGAGAGAGAGAGAGATCAAAAAACTGTGTGGCTCCACTCCAACTGCCCAACTAATTCTGCTTGGCCAGAATTAGTTGGGCAGTTAAAATCAGATAAAATCCTTAACTGCAATTATATATGCAAATTTACAAGAAGACCTTAGTATAGTCCAGTATAACAAATTAGTATGCAATAGAGATATAACTGGTAATAATTTTTTATCCAAATAAACAAATTACCGTAAGAAATATAAACATAATTTATCCTAAAGGTCTGAATGAACTAAAATTGAATTTAGGCTTCTACATGTTACTGTCACAGAGAACCCGAATACCTGGTACTTTATTGATTAGCTAATATTTACTGCAGTCCAGGCTGTTCTTTGTGATACTACTATTGCTGCCGGTGTTATTGTGTTACCAGTAGATTATCAGTGTATGGTCAACATTTTTTATATTGCATAAAAAATGGCTAAATTTTGGTGAAAAAATGTGTAGATTCTGTATGAAAAACTTGTTCCCAACATGAACTAACATAATTGTTTAGGACATGTTACAGGAGGTGTAATTGAGAAACTCTTCCACCGTGTTGACCCCAGTTGACCTCTGTTTGTAGGAACCTGGCGGCTCTGGGTGGCCAGCTGTCTCGGCAGAGGCACACAGATGACAGCATGTCCTTAACCGGCCGTCACTGCCTCATCCTCTGCGTTCTGCTCCTCTCCCAGCTCCTCCTCAACTACGTCTTCACCTGAGCCAGCTCCTACACGGGAGAAGTTTCCCTCCAGCGCCGGCCCGGCTTTAAACCTTCCAAGAAAAAGCACACAGACTCTGATCGCGCCGACGGAGACCTCAGATTGTCGCTCGGAGGGAAACTTGCTCTCTTTTGTTTCCTCTACAGGAGGAGGAGCACAGACTTTATAGCAATAAACACAGCCACAACAACCAGTCTGTCAGTCACCTGCAGAGAGCAACGGCACCTCCTAGTGTAGCCAGACTGAAACAGCACCGGCACCCGCGCACTTTGGACAGGAAAAGGGATATTATGAGCATGACTAGAAACATGAAAAACGTGGAAAGACTTTGATAAAGGAAATGACAGAGAGGATGTTTTCACCATTCCCTAGTGTCTTTTTTTATACATATCTATATATCTATATATATCTATATCTATATATATATATAGATATAGATATATATATATATTGCCCTGCAATACTGTTCATCTGTGAGCGTGCCTCTGTATGTGTGATGTGGGTATTATCAGTAGGCCCTATGGGTACAAGCAGATCACGTCTTGGACTTCTCCTGATTCCCTTCCACTCCAGACTTCGGGCCTTAACAATGAAGCCAAAAAGAGGAAAAGTACCAGAAATAATTTTAGAAATGAAGAAAGAACATCTTCAAAACAGTGCAATTGTGTATTTTATTTTTTTTTTAATGTCAATGTTCGCTCAAAAACACTCTGACTCGTCTTTTTAATGATGATTTTACCAAAACAGTATTTATGATCCGAAAGGACAAAGAGTACTTGTTTACAGGGAAAACTGGATGTGCTTTCTGTGACACATCGGAAGAGAAGAAGGACGAAAGGCGATAAGGCAGGGCAGCTAGCCAAACAGAGTGTCTTTATATTTGTGTGCCTGCTGTATCTGAAGGGGATGGAAGATGGTGTTGGTCTCGACCACTAACTAATGTGTACAATCAGTCACAGTTTGTGAAGGAAGGAAACACAGGGAAGCATGACCGTATGAGCCTAAGAGAAGGGATTTTTCTGTGTGCATTTTGGTCTTCACCACCTGCAAGTGACTATCTTAGATGTAAACAGTAACAAAAGACAAAAAAAAAAAAAAAAAATAGTTTTCACTTTGAATCAGTTTGTATATATTTGTCTGGTCGTCGGTTTCAAAGAGATTTGAGAATGTATTTATTAGGAGATTCACCGTGTCTTCACGAATTCAGGACAAAGGACCTGGAACAACAATCGCTCTCCGAGGGTTGGTCAGTTCGTCCAGTCGTGTGCTTGAGTGTGATTGAGCACGTGTAAGTCTGCAAGTCTTTTCTTTTTCAAGAAAACAGCCATGATAGTGGATCTGACTGGTTGTTGGGTTCTGAGTTACATTCTGATCACCAGTACCAGTCTAGTCAACAGCACAACAACAAAAGAAAATCAGCTCCATGAATGCTTGGATCAACACCTTCACTAGTTTCTTCTTTTCACTCTTCTCGTGTTTTCTACTCTGCTGCCATGTTGTAGGGATTCTACACATTTTTTTTGTATGGAACAAGATAACACACATTGGTAATGTTTTCATTGATATGTTGGATACTGTAGTACTACAGTAAACATGTTTTATCCCTGGAGCTCTCTGTGTGAACATCACTTGACGCTCAAACGTTTACTGTAGATGCAAGTTGTTCTTTCACTAACTCTCCACCAGATGGCGTTACATTCATGCACAAAGTCAGATCTTCGTGGGACTGAACACTCTTCATGTAACTTTCAATAGCATAAGTGAATCATCACTGGCAAACAATTGACCACATTTTAGAGACGCAAGTCTTAAACACTTTTTATTTGCAGAGGTTTTGACACTTCTTTCTTTAGCCTCCACTAGTCCACTTCTCTTTTTTTTTTTACACACAAGTACTCATATTCATTTCTCACTACAGAACATTACTTCTGATGTGACGTTATAGTTAATGGTAAAAAGTATAAGCTTTAAAACATGAAATGAGTTTTTACCTCTCATATCTGAAGTAGTTCAAACAGCTAGTTTGAACTACTTCAGATATGAGAACTACTTCTCAAATGTCAAAAGACATTTGAAACTTTTGGAAATGTCCAAAAAGTTTCAAACTTTTTGGACATTTCCAAAAAGTTTGAAACGGATGCAGAGGTGAAGCTCAACCCACATATGGAGGTCTTACATCCCGGATAACATCTGGACCTGATGAACCCTGCCATATCTCTCTCTCTCTCGTTACCCACTTTCCTGTCTGACCACTCTCAAATAAATGCCACTACATCCGATAAAATGTTTACCGGATAGAAGCTGCAACAGTACAGAAACATGGATATTTGGACCATCAATGGATTTTGTGTTTACTGCTCTAGGATAGGCTGGAAAGCCCAAATTCTTTAAAAATCTCAGAGAAGGGAATCATTAACATTTGCAGTAAATGGTAGCAAGCAGTAAATATTTCCCAGCATCGCAGGACTGAGGTTCCAACCTACATCTCGGCTATGACTGACGTGTTTACTGACTGGGCCTGACATTATGCGATCAGATACAGACACATTGTAACCACATAAAGCTGCCTCAGATCACCAGAGTCGCTCTCTCTCTTCTTCCTGCTCCGTTGGAGGACAAGCCCAGACAAGTCCTCTGTCTCTGCCTGCCTCCTGCCTCTCGGCATGGCTCGGTCCATTCCAGACACGCCTGAGCTGCAACAGAGAGTCGTCCCACACAGCAAACATCCAGCCTGAATCCTGCTGCCCTTCAGCCAAAACAAGCAGCACGCCTCACTGCAGATGGCCTCACACTCGCTTACCTGGGGGAGAAAAACCGAAACAACAGTTTGCAGAGGACATGGTTCACAGAGTACAACAGTTTGTATGAGTAGAGCTTACAGATAATATTTTGACCTAGCACCAACTTGTCACTCAAAACTACAGAAAAAATTCCCCATGTCCCCTGGAGGGCTCCGTACAAAACACCTGGAAATATGTGATTAAAAAAACAAAACAAAAACTGATACAATGTTGCCTTTCGTCTGGCTTAGCTATACTCAAAATGATTTGTTTCATCTTGAGTCAGAAAAAGGCCAGTTTATACCAATAGATTGATCAAGTTACATACACTGGGGGAAAAAAAATTCTCAGAATTTTTAAAGGCTTTATAATCCAAGTAATTTTGATGTTTGTTGTCAGTTCTTCCTTTAGTTTTCTAATTTTAGATGTAAATCCTTATCTGACTGAAATCTTCCTCAAGCATTGTCACTTTTTCTGGTGACATTACAACAGAAATAAATCAACTCACGAGAGTGCTGTTGATTGCTCACAGATTTGTCCTTCAATTGTGTGTTTTTTTGTTTTGTTTTGTTTTGTTTTTCCAATTGGGAGCTGCTAAAGATCATTGAATTGTTCCTGCTTTTTTTTTTTTCAGGGTAATCTAATAAGAAATGCATCCTGACCTGGAAATGCAGACTTCTTTCTTTATCTTGCTTTCACAGATGATACTTTTACTGAAGACAAACTCAGAACTGGCTGGCTGTCTCTGCCATGTCCAAAGCAGGCTAAGTTCAAACACAAAGCTACCAGACAAATGCTGGACCTTGTGTCAAATAGTGCATTTTTATAATACAGTTTGTAAATTCTTGAAACCTTTTTTTTAATTTTATTTGTGAATGCTACAAAGGGGCATTTTAGGTGCTTTCATTTAGACTTCTTCTTTAGAGCACCTTAGATTGATTAAGACCAGTTTGTAAATCACAAAGCTGGTTTTAAACATCTTCATGAATGTGGGTAAAGTGCTTACCTATAGTCAACTAACATCAGAAATAATGGACAATCTGGAGAGCGTACTCTTTTGGTGCCAAGTCTGTTCTCTATTCTTATAAAAGGAGAATATCCACATATATATATTGGCATTATAATGACCGCTAGATGTTTCATTGTAATGTCCACCAGTCAATGAAACTGCGTAATGTCACATCAGTTTCATCCAAGTTTCAAACCCGACTTGTCAGTCAAGTTTGATCCTTTTTATGAACTGAACATTTCTTTGACAGGCAGGATGTTTGAATCTAGAGTTGAGTCTATCCAAAACCACAGACACGTTCCTTTCTGTGTTTCAGTTTCTGTCTCAGGTATTCTTGATTGTTTGCCAGGTATCCGCTTTTTTATGCACCGATGACTCTCTTTTCAAAGCTGATATAATAATGGAGATGCCTCTCATTCTTTATCAAATGCTAAACCAAGAAGAATGAATTATTTTTTACTCTGTAGTCTCCGACTCCAATCCAAAAAAAAATTCACTAAAAATACCACAGTGGAAAGATATTAACCTGAACTCCAAAGTAACAATCTTTTGAGCTATTCTAGAACTTCATGTGAGTGTTATGAACTAAGAGGATTTAAACCTATCTGGACATTTTTTTCCCACTACCACTTCAAAAACATTTACTTAACGATTGTGATAAATTTAACTGAAAGTAATTAAAAAGAACAGGCAATCAGGATCTAGTGACGGTTCGATGTCTACCTCCTCAGTGCCGTCTGACTCTGAAGTGGACAATTTCCTTGCAGAGATAATAAAACCCCACTTCCTCTTTCTTTACATTTAAGTTGAGTCATTAAAAATTAACTTTGATGTTTGAAGGGTGATTCACAAAGTCTTACCGTTCAAAAGGAAAACCCTTTGAAACCGAGCGATGATTTGTGGTTGTCTGTTGCCATGCCGATAAACAACATCCTTTGAGTGAGTAACAAAGACTAGGATGGGGGTGGGGGTGTGGTGGTCTTTGTGTGGAGGCAGGAAGGTGTAACCTGTTGTAAATAAGAAAGAGAAGAGTTCCTATCCACAGTTTATAGATCATGTGGGAGGTATGAGCCTTCACAGATGTGCTTAGTTTGCAGCGTGTCACGCTTTGACTTGTTGCTGTGCTGCTAACGCTGCCCGCCTTGGAGACCGCCATATGGAGCTGCTGCTCATGTCGAGACTTGCCCAGGAGCTCTCGCCTGACTGCACCACTTACTGGGGCAAGCAGGGAGTTGATTAGAGGGTGGTCACCACAACCCTACTTAAACCTGGAATAGCATCAACTACGGAAAAAGACAGACATGATTAATAATAAAAATCACAGCAAATCACAAAAACAAACAAAAAAATCCGTAGAAGATGGAGAAGCACCAAGATCCCAAACAGCAACTAGAGAAGTTACGCAAAATCAAGGTCTCGATGGCCATCAGTAAGGAAGGCTTTTGAAGTATCCATCGATCCATCATCCGAATATGATGCTGGTGCCTATATCCAGAGGTTATTGGGGAAATAACCTGTCAGTATGGACAGGTCAGGCAACACAGAGACTGACGGGACAAACAACCGCACACACACACATGCACGCACCCAAACCTGATGAGAGTTTAGAAATACCAATTAACTAAACAGTCATGTGTCTCCCTGGTTCAACACACTTGAATCCAACAGGTGAATCACCTCCTCGATGCAGTCAGGTTCTCCAGAGTCCTGCTAGCGACCTCATTATTTGACTCAGGTGTATTGAAGTTGAGACGCATCTAAAAGTTGCAGGAGAGCGGCCCTCGAGGCCTGGAGTTGCCCACCCCCGGTCTAATTCAATGTCAGTCAAAGATAGGCTGTGTGTCTTTTTATACAGTGTGTGTATTTATCTGTGCTAGCTGCACATACTGTAAATCTTAATTTTATTAGCCTGCCATGAAAAATTAATAAATTGCATTGCGCTACACAATGAAGGTCTGAACTTGGTTCAGACTTTCTATAGAAGTCTTTGTCACTTGGGCCGCGTCCTTGGTAGTGAGATCCTGACCCTGGTTGGAGTAGGATTATTTGAGTATGTGTGTGTATGTAATACTACCACTGTGCGCACACTGTATGTCGTCTGTCCACTCAAGCTCTTCCACCCATCGGCCCGGATTCCAGCGGACCTCCCTGCTCGGGAGCTTGAGGGGGTGTTGAGGTTGGAGAGCAGGCTTTGAAGGAGGCTCCAGTGACTCATTACCCAACAATCCACCCGGTCGTCATGTCCTCTACACCCTCCAAACATCTTCCCAGCTCCACCTCAGTCCCCTTGCTTCTTGTCCTTTGGCTCGGGTAGCTGACACACACACACACGCGCACACACACACGCGTGCGCACCTACGTTCACAGTTGGTTGACAGAAGAAAAGAGGCTCTGTTTTTGGAAGCTCCATCTATGTGTGCACATTCATGTGTGCTGTCATGAACTAGGCATGTCAGCGTCATGTGAAATAAATTTCATTTGACTCTGCTGAGTTTCATTCCCTCGTTTTCTTTCGGGGGATTTCAGGAAGGCCGCACCAACATCTCACACAAGATAAATCCCAACCCTGAACTTCCTGCAAAGAGCAAAGGAGACAAGCCGCAATGGCACAGAGGCAGATTGTACGCTGGGCTCTCGTTTAATGTCGTTTCAAATTAGTCTGAAGATGGACGAAAAGCCTGCAGCCTTTTTCTGATGTATTAAATGTGAAACGTAAAACAGAGGATAGAAGGAAGCATGTCATTGAACCTGTCCAGAGAAGGGTACAATGTTATGTTGTTGTTGTAATTCAGACCTCAACTAAATGGATTTATTTAAAAAAATAAAATAATAATAATAATAATAATAATAATAATAATAATAATAATAACTTTACATTTTTACTAATTCTAAAAACAGAAACTCTGTATGTCAACATATCTACAGTCATATTCAACTTAGACTACTTTGTCAGGCTAAAACTGAAATTGAAAATAGCAAGTTAGCAACCTAGTGGCTTAAATCAGGGATAAAACATCATTTTATTAAGCCCACAGTTCTGCATTAAAATGTTTTCTTCATTGGTCTTGTAATATTTTAATCTTAAATATAGTCGTAAGATCAAACTTGTCAGAAACAAAGGCTTGAACACATCAGTCTATAATTAATTTATGTAGTGTGCTTCACTTACTGAGCTGAATATATTAATATAAATATAAATATATTAATATTCTAATTTACTGAACATGACTACATCTTTCTGGATTATTTCTAAACATTTTGATATCTAGCTGATACGTTTGTTTTTCTGAAGTGTGTTTTAAGTAAGATTTCAAACTTGATTTATGCTGACCTCCTGTGAATCTGCCGCCTTTGTGGCAGAAGG
This sequence comes from Poecilia formosa, assembly GCF_000485575.1. Classification (NCBI taxonomy): domain Eukaryota; kingdom Metazoa; phylum Chordata; class Actinopteri; order Cyprinodontiformes; family Poeciliidae; genus Poecilia; species Poecilia formosa. The sequence goes on from NW_006800065.1 coordinate 632,024, forward strand.
TTGTTCCTGTGCTCATTATCAGGGCCGGGTGTGAACACAGAGGAGCTTTGTGAGCGGCACAGCTATTTGGGAAAGACCCTTGAGACATGAAGAACAAGTCTTCCTCGTTTTTCATCCTTAAGCTTTCCTGTTTCCACCTGCTGCAGGGGAATTTATTTGAAACAGAAACTAACAGCTTATGTCGCCATAAATTCTTAAACTATAACTCAGCTGTATATATTGTGGGTCTTTAGCTTCCTGGTAAAACCAGAGTCTTTGTTTTGTGCTATTTGCTTTGTACAGAAGGTCTGGGCTCTCGGCTATTGAAAAACGATTGCTTCCTGGAGGCTCGGACACTGTTGAAGTTTGAAACTTCACTCAGTCGCTAACATTTGTCTTTGATGTGATGTATGCACCAGTTTGATGCCATGAAGCTTACAGGAAATTGTCTGTGCTGTAAACATCCCTCACTGACTGAGAAGAGAGAAGTGCGGAGCCAATCGAGGCGACTGTTAAAGTTAATTCTATACTTTAAAGGTACACGAAACGAACGTCTTCGTTCGCTTCCTCCTCTGCCACTGCTAAAACTTCAAGCAGACTACAAAACAAAGCAGAAAACTAATGTCATCATTCATAACTTCTTCTTCTTTATGTCGATTGGCCCGGTAGAAAGTCAATCCAAGTGAATGGGAGAAAACCCAGATTGAGCTGTGAAGCCAGATTTGAATCAAACACAGCTGCATAGGAAGGCGATCAATGGCCAGGTTAGGACTTTACCAGAATGAATCCTTAGTAAGGTGATGAGGAACCAGGAGAGCTCTTGGGGAAAACATTTGAAAGACATAAAACTATACTCAGGTCCTAGATTGAACCACTGACTTGAATGAAAGAACATAAAAATATAAAACTGGGAGTTTTATATTTGATCGGTTTCCTGTCGTTCAATCCTTCCGTTCTCTCCACCCTTTAAAGATCAACCTACGCAGAGTGAAGGTATCCAACCTCATAGACCCAACAGGCAGTGATTAAATACTCTACTCTCATCTCTATTACCAAGAGAGCCCTGTGAGTTCTTCTGAGACTGATGGAGACATTTGTTGTTTCAATAATGTGCTGTGGAAGTGATCATAGAGTCGGTTACCAGGCGGTGAGACAGAACAGCGGATGTGGGAATGCTGGAATGCGTTGTGTGAAAAGCTGCTCTCTTATGGAGGGACTGTCCCACTTCCTACACTCCGTCTTGTTTTCCCATTAAACCGAGAATTACTTTCACAGACATTTGGAACTGATGTGGTTTAAAACATACGTTTACCCAAAGGTTTAACCTGAGAACTGAGACATTTTGGAAACATTATGACATGTGATAGAACGTTCCTGATGTTTTCATTCATTTTTAGTGTATTTAATAATTTATATTATAATTTTTCTCAAGGTCTGAGCATGCAGAGGAAAGGATCACTGGCAATTCCTCTTTCTCCCAGGGCATCCAGAGCTGAAGGTATTTTCTTATGTTGTATTTTGTACATATTCTGTATTCTGTGCACATCTCATCCCATAACTTTCCTCTATAGGATTTGTGGCTTTGGGCTGGGTATGGCCGGGAAAGAAGGTGGATTTTCATTGTGTTTAACCATTTTTGTGTTGTTAGGCCATACTTTTTGAATCTTTGCACCATATGAATAACTAATAATGACCAGTTTTGAGTTTTCTATCATGGACTATCAGATTTATTTTCAGCTGTCTGTTAAAAGAAGAGCAAGCCCACAGCATCACAGGTCATCCACTGCTCCAAGTTGGTATGAATTCCAACATATTCATTGTTGTCTGTTCTAAGACAGCAGACGTCTGCGCAACCACGAGGAAATAGGAAGTCATGTGTCTCTAATTAAAAGTACCCGGACACTATGATCAATTGTTTGCCTTAAATAATAAACCCAAATTCAATGTTGAACTTTTTGAAATTTTTCAGGAAAACGTATTGCTGCTATTGGAATGATTTTTTTTATTATTATTATTATTATTACTAACATTTTGTATGTTATTTTTACGTTTCAAGGTCCTTTGTACACATTTTTAACAGCACATCTTTGAACGTATTTCGTAGGCTACAAGCGACATTACTGAACGGATTCACTCTTATTCTTTGTAAATAAAAATTGTTTGAACAACTTATTTATAATCTGTTATCTTAATTTAAAAGAAATGTTAACCTAATTTCCATTTGGGATTGAAGTATTTCGTAATTGAATTGAATTGATGATAATTTAATGGCCTTTTTCAGTAAAAAGCAGCATGTGGACTAAACTAGCTGTCAGTGTTAACTTCAGGAAGATATTTCTCTTCAGCAAAGGCCAATTTTATGACTGGAACCCATTTGACTGATTGCTGATGAAGGGTGCAGGACCCCTGATGATGATCTGATAACTCCTGGGAAGCTGCTTTCCCAGCTGTTACACCGGACGATTCCTCAATCCATTTTTCTCTTCTTAGCAAACTCATCCACTTCTCCCGGTTAATCATTTTACTCTCTGTGCTGGAATGTTTCCATCCCTTAATGCGCCCATTTATCTTTTCTCTTCCATCCGCCCGACCTCATGCAATATCTGCTCTGAACTCATTTCCTCTCACTCTGATAACGGCTCTGCACCCAGGGTCATCATTACAGGTTATTACAGCCATTTGTTTCACCTGCAGGGTTTTGTCAGGCCAAGTTGATCAGGTTGCTTGCCTCATTAGTTGGATTGGAAATTTGATTCTCCGTACAATAACTCGCAATCTGCCGGTGTATAGTTTCACTGGCATTTTGGGGTTCATATAACACTAATCGTGGCCCCGCAGTGATTTGAATCGAACTTATCTGCAGGCTTTGCATCAGACCAGACAGGGTCTGGTGTGGTTATTTCTTCTCACACCCACTCAGACAGGTGCTTGTAACTCAACCTCCCCTCTGGAGCCGAGGCTGTGATCTCAGAGCAGATCCAGACCTGAACTCCAGCTGCTGCAGTCTGCCTCTGTGAGCCACAACGCTCTGTGAACATGCTGAAGGATGACTTCATCTAAATGAAACCACAGACTCAAGTCTGGCTAAAGATTTCTGTGTCTGTATGTGGTGTGTGTAGAGTACTCACAAACTACTGAAACGTATTTTCAGTTCCAAAGAAACATAATGGGGGATTTTGGTAAAAACTAAACTTTTAATACCCCGTTAAATCAGAATTACACTGTTTTTGCTCTTGTTATTTTTCTTTCTCATTGAAAGTAGTCTTTCCTGGATCCCTGCATTATTTGCTCTATCAAGGGAAACACAGAAGTCTTGAGCCAGAAGTACTTTAATACAGGAGAAAAACAATAGGTCACAGAGTTGAAGGCAGCATGGGTTCACTGAACATAACCCATAATTAGAAGTTAAAATTATCCTGTAACAATTATGGATACTAACTAAAAAATAGAAAGCTGCGTTGTGTTGTGAAAAATCTAAGTTTTCAGTTTTGTTTTTTCTTGAGATGCATCTTTTAAACAAAGGCTTACATAGCTCAGCAAGACAATGCCAACCTGCATGTTCTGAATGTTTTCCTGCACCATCACTCTATGGTTAAAGCGTTTACCAGCTAAAAATGCTAACTCAAAACAAAAGGAAGGACAAAACAAATCCGACGGCGAATAGCTTTAATCTGGCATCTTCGGCGTCGCTATCCACTTTTCAGCCTTCGAAATGTACAATAAAAACAATCGGAAACATTCTCTCAAAGTCCAATTCAAAAAGCTGAATTTTGTTATGGACTTACTGAGGCCATAACGTTGATCACTGACACTGATCTCTCCTGACTTCCTGCTTCCCGGGGCCACAGAACAGCACGAGGAGCTCGTTCGTCCGCGGCCCTCCACCACCTACGCCGCTTAGACATTCCTGACAGCGTCTCCTATCCATGGCTGAGGCTTCGGTCCTGACAGCTGGCTCCGAGGCAACATGACCCCCACTCACCAGGGCGACCCCCGGGCAGTATTTTGTACACACTATATGTCTGCTGCTTGTGTAACGCACTGATCTCTATCAGATATACACATGGCTTAGATAAAAGTAGGTGTTAAACTGAAAAGAGTTTACTTTTAAAGTGGTGTGAACTGATTCAGTGTAAAGAAAACCCATCGCTTTATTTTAGTCATACGGGATATACTAAGGAACGTCATACAGGGTGCAGAGAAATTAAGTTTATTGAATCAGATTAGACATTTTTAGAGGAAATCAGTCAAACATACTTAAAATATAGTTTGTCATTTGTAGTACAGTTTGCTATGATCAGTTTTTGGCAATGTTTTGTTATTTTTTCTGTAAGTTAGGATACAATCAAGATAACCTTCCAGAAACAAGCTCACATGCCTCTGGAGACATCATCGTAAAGACATGATGTCGTAGTCTGTTTAGTTTGTAAATTTGTGTTTTACTTAGGTCGCTCTTTACTTTATTTCTTCAAAGTTGTTTGCTAAATTTCGTGCATTTATGCAGGAAAGCATTTGAACTGTATGTGAGAACACTGCGTAGATCTCAGATAGCTTTGGTGTCAATAAAATGTAAGGAAAAATCCTGTCCAAATGAAGCCAATTAAGTCAAATGAAGGCTCAAACAAGCCTGACTCATCAGTCACTATGTTTACAAAAGTCACCTGATTAACTTGATTCTTGCAGCTCTTTTGATGCTAATTGTACAAAATTAGCAGTTTGTTTCCTTTCGAAAATTAATTTTTTTTTAGTTTTTTTTTAGCTTTTGTTACTTTCAGTGTTCATTTGCTCACAACCCCCCCATCCCCCCCACACACAGTATTTTCATTGGAATTTATTTTCTCACCGTTGTCAGCTGCTGCTGAGAAAACACTTTGAAAATTTTGATGTCATAGTTGCGCATGTGACGCGACATTCAGGCTCCGGTGTTGCTGAAATTCCTGGGGTTTGCCCCAATGATTGCGAATGAATGGAGGCACAGAGATAACGATGAGTGCACGAGGAATTTTCTCCTTGTGATTCCGCAGTGAGGAGAAAACAAACATGGTTGTCATGCCCACAGACAAATGTGACTGCTCTTTTGTGGTTACGATGAACGGAGAATATTTGTTCATTTTATCCCCAATGAGTGCTGGTTTCATGGACAGCATGGCTCAGCACCCAGGGTGCCGTTTTGTCTAGGGGACCACAAGCATTTTGGGAAGAAAAAAAGTTAGCTTTCTTTAAAACACAGACTGTTATTTTGAAAATCTTATTTTCTAAAAACAAAATATATATGTTTCTATGTTTTTAAAAAAAAAAAAAACACAAACCTGAAATCTAATCTCTTTCTGCCTCATGAACACAATGTTGTGATTAAACATGTAAAGACTAAAAAATGTTTACACAGACATGTAAGCTGTATCACATAACATTAATACTGAATCATATTTTCAATTAGATGGAAAAAAAAAGCTTGCTTTGAACTTTATTTTGCTTGTCTAAAGCAAAAAAAAAAAAGGCAGTTAAATCAATTATATATTTTTCATTAACCAATGGTTATAATGACAGAATAACCTATTCTGTTTCATAGCATATGATTAAAAGTTAGTGTGTTTTGCGGAAAAGTATCTATGTTCGAAGTGAGGCCACAGGCAGTACTCAACCAGGGAACCATTCATGCTATTCACAATTTCCAGAAATTTCCAACAGTGATACCCATTTCTTAAATTAAGAAATGGGAATCACTGTTGTGTAGAAAGTTTGAGTTTTGGCCCAAATCAAGAAGTCAAGAAGTTTGGTTTCCTCTGAAAAGCTGGTGAGCCAGACCCAGCTGCAGTGTTGGGTCTGGCAACCCAACTCTACAGCTATGACCCGAGGAGGGTGCGTCCAACTCAGGTAAATTCTCAGGCGTTTGCTCACCTGAGTCATGCCTCGCACTCGGCATACTTACAGAAACGTATTCAAGTAAACCAAGCCCATGAATAGCACCTCTCTTAGATAACTCATTCCTGAGGATTGACAAAGTGGTGCATTAACGTCGGCCTTTTCAGCTTGTTGTAACGTCTGAAGCTCTCTTATGTCACTGGGCTGTTAACACGACCCTCATCCTGAAGAGGCTGTTTGTAATTAGAGCATCCGCTGAGGCCTTGCTTTACATCCTCCTCTGTTTGGGTTTAGAAGGCTTCTATTTACACAAGGCCTTAGTGTTGTGTCCTATTGGCGTCAGATTAAACTCTGACTGGAAGAGCGAGTTAGGAAACAGCTCAGTTCAAAAGCGACTCAAAGATTAGAGGCTTTTACACTGTAAGGAAAGGGCTTACGGGAAACAGAAAGAAGCCATCATCATCATCATCATCATCACGCAGGAATGAGTCATGATGCACACCTGGAAAAACTTGTGAGGGAAGTGAGTTAGTGTGAAGATTTTGTCAAGATCTGGATGAGCTCTAAATTGGAGCTGTTTCTGAGAGAAAATGCTTTTTAAAGGCTTTAAAAGACAAGAATTTTGTAGATTTTACAGCCTGAGCTGCTGATTTTACAATCCGCTAACAGGTTATTAGAGCTTTTCATGTTATTGTTTGCTATGTTGTTTCTTACAGGAGGGAAGGTTGGCAAACTGTAAATATTTTTATTATATTTGACAATTTACATTTCATGTGTTCAAATGAGAATTGTTCATTTTCACTCCATTAAAAAAGAAATGAATCCCTGAACTACAACAGTTACCAAAGTTTTATGAAAAACTAAGAAAAACCTTCTGAAGACCTTGACAAATATTAATATGGACTGTTTTTAAAAACAGTCCAAAGTGCATGGGTACTTGGAGGCAAAGCATGAAGAATAGATTACCATTTTAAAAC
>NW_006800065.1:638896-640630 GCF_000485575.1 Poecilia formosa
TATATATATATATATATATATATATAATATATATATACTCGGTCTCAATTTTATTATTTATAACCAAACCAATTTGATTTTAGGTGTTAAATTATCAAAATTGTCATAATATAAAATCTCAACTCTTACATAACTTCTTAGTTTCTGAAGATGTTACCTTGCACTTAAATCAGTTCATTATTGGTTTATAGTAGTGTGCATGTGCGTGTGTGTGTGTGTGTGTGTGTGTGTGTGTGTTGACTCTGATGAAACATCACTGATTAAGTGATTAAGTGATGCAGAAGGGCAGGTTTGATCCCAACAGCTTTGGGATCAAAACCTCCCAAAGCTGCTGAATCGCTCTTGTGCTTTAAAAACAGTGATTAAAAAAAAAAAAAAAGCTAAAAAACTCAAAGACCAATTCACTGGAAATAAAACAATAAAACAGGCTAAAACCAAAAATCCGTGACGAAAGATTCAAAGGATGACTCTACTATTTGGATCAAGCAATACCAATAGAGGCTTTTCAAAAGGATAGAGGATATATACTGCTGCTGACTGGTGGATCATGCTGACTGAGTCCCAGTCAGATGCTAACATGCTAATGTCTGAAAACAATGTCTCTTTTAGCAAAAATGTTTTCTCTGTCACATACAAAAAGAATGAGCTTTGCTAATGCTGCCTTTTTTATTTTCCTAAATCCAAAAACCACCTTTATGTATAGCATCACGTCTAAAAATAGGGAATAAATATGGTCTAAAAATCAACTTTCTTTTCCATTTAAAAGTAAGTTTTGGACGAACCGTGTTATATAATAAATCCTGGGGAATAAACCGACCTGCATACATAATGACAGAGACTTCCCATTCAAAAGAAATTCAAAATGCAGCTTTTTATTTTTATTATTGTTTAAATCTTTGGTTTCATCTTGGAGAAGAAGGTTCTGATTCATGCCAGCCTGTCCTAATTGTCTAAAATCCATCAAAGTAACATGTAACAAGTAAACGTGAGAAGAAAATGACCGTTTATGTTTTATTTGATAGTTTTCTCAATTTTTCAAAAGCATAAAGGCCAACCACTCCTTTAAGAGCCGCGTCAATGTGCAATATACACCTCGCTCAGGATTAATGAGTTACTTCTGTCAGGGAGAAGATAAGAAGAGATACTGAGTGGGAGTGCTGTTGAAATTATCCGGATGATGAAAGAACTTGAAACATGTTTCTTCCAGCCGTCGCCACCCTGCCTCTTCTTATCAGCGCGGGTCTTCTGTTTGCTATAACTGGCCCCTGAATGACACATTCTCTCCTGCTCTCGCCTTCTTAAAGGGAAAAAAATAAAATAAAATCCCAGAATGCTGTCCGAAGATGTCAGACCTTCCATTCCACATTGTGAACGTTGCGCTGCTGTAATGACAAACCATGACCGAATGCCAGGACAGAAGCCTGAAACCAGAGAAGAAGATCTTGTGTGAGTTTCTCTGAATAGTGGCAAGAAAACCTTACAGTGTGTAATATGGAGAGATGTAGAGTAGATTGGAATAACTGTTTCCGATATGTTTTAGAGTCAAATGTTCAGAACCAGAAGGATTTATTTAACAACAGCCCCCATGGTGGGTCAACTAAGAGCTCTGGTGATGTAGAGGGGTGAAAAACTTGTCAATAGTAAATTAAAACAATAAGTAAGAAAATAGGCACCCCAACATATTTTTTATTTTTGTATCTTTAATTTCTCATTGTACTAAGTTCTTTAGTGTCA
>NW_006800065.1:641360-679168 GCF_000485575.1 Poecilia formosa
AAAATTAATATGGTTTAGAGAAGTGAAAGTTATTTGTGAATTAATTTTGTAATTTGATAGAATTCATAATGCTAAATGGAGCATGTTAAAAGAATGTAGTTTAGTTTAAAGATATATTACAGTAATTTTTGATGTAATGAAGTTAATGGTTCTCTACCTGAAGTATGTGATACCTGAAGTATGTTGTATATGAAGAGTGTTTATAACACACAAGAAGAATAAATCTTCCGGTTGAATGTGAAGGAAGCTCAACGTGTGTGTCTCGTCTTTCTCATACCACAGCATCACACGTCGAGGGAAGATCATCTAATACATTACCCTTAGCCATCCTAGGTCGCAGGGTAACAGTGACATTAAAAAAAACCGTTTGCCCTTTGGATCAGAGGCTAACGGTGCAAATTTAAACATGTTTGCGTGCGTGTGAGTGTGTGTGTGAGTGTGTAAGATTAACGTGGTGCCAATTTGTGAAGCAGTATTTTTGGATGGAAAGAGGGCCCATCCGCTTCTGTAATACTCCACAGATCAAGGCTTCGATGCATTCATTGTAGCATGACCCCACTTCAAAGCTTTGCTCATGGATAGGATCTGACGGTGGGAGGGGGGAATCCTACGATATGTTTCATTATTCCTGGCTAACGATCCGACTCCGTGCCACCTCTGACCTCTGAATGCGTGTGCTCATAACACACTTTCTCCTCCATATTGGATCCTTAGCTGCAGATATTTGGGTGCAGAAGGACAGGTCTGACTGAAGTGCTGGAATAAATTCACCTCATTTTGAAATGGCTGCTTAGAATCATAAAATATTTTCTTTATTTAATGTTTCTCTCATATTGTGTGCCAATTTGTGTAACAGTCTTATAGGAACTTTAGCTGTTGCTCATCCTTTGTTTGCTTTGTGTTTCTAAATCCCACTGGGAGGGAGACGGACTCCCGTGGTTAATAGTTTTCTGAAGCTTTTAAGACTTTTCTTCTGGTGGGTTTTTTTATTTGTGTGGAGTATCTGACCGTTTTGTTTTATCGGTTTGGCTGTTTATCTTACCACCTGTGAAACATTAAGTCATAAAAAGGTTAAACAACAAGAAATGTCCAATGTACTGTATACAACACAGATGATTTAGTCATTAGCAAAGATGCATGCCACAAAAAAATACAATTGATTTCAATTTATTTTACCGAATCTGAAAAAAAAATTTACATCTGATACTTTGACAGAACATTAAATACCATTTTGAGTATCAACAAGGTGATTTGTCTCAAGGTACTAACAATCCTATTTGGTGAAATCTGGATTGAAACTCTTAAATATCACTATTGTCCTGTTGGCTATGAATTGTTGAATGTAGAAATGGTTTAACCTCATTCATTAGAGGAAGTAAATTTAATCACTAAAGTCTTTAAATTTGTTTGTTCAAAGGATTAAACTGAATTTTTGGGAAAAGTGTTTGACCGACATCTAAACAATTATCTAACTGAAAACGGTAGCAGTGACCACATTGCATTAATGAAGGTATATGTCTTTTAGCTGTTCAATTTAAATTATTTCTATAGAGAAACTATCAGGTAATATCCGGCAAAATAAAGTCTAGATAAACTGAGACACTAATTTTCAGGTCAAATTGTAACGACTAAAGTCAGTATAAAGCTATGCTCATTTTATGGCCAGATGATCAGGTTCCATTGTTGTAAACTGACTCATTTAGTGAATACAACCCAAATAGCTTTTCAAATTACTTTATCCTGCAGTTTATCACTAAACGGTTCCATCCTCCCAACAATTTAAAAACCTTCGTTCACCATTTCTATCAGAAAAACCCCTGAATATCGTCTTGGACACAATAAGATCTCAGAAAAGCAATCTTTAGTAGCGCACCAAGAAAAAACACCAATTCTTTTGATGATTTTAATTTTCAGATACGCTCATTTTATACTTCCATTATCAGATTGTACCAGGAGCCATAAAGGTCACCACACCTCGTAAACAGGTGTGTGCAGTGACACCACCGAGTCTTCAAAGTATCCGTTGATGCCGACTGAACTTGCTATCAGTCATGACTCAGGCCCCAAACCCTCCCAGTGACAATAAAAGGTCACATTCCACTTGACGCCGGAGCGGAAGAGGGACTTCCCTGTCCTCCACTCCCTTTTTACGGTTGCATGTGAGGCATTTAAGAAATGGTGCTGGTGAAAGGTATCCGTGCATGTCAGGCGCTTTTTTTTTTTCCTTTAATCATGCTGGTCTAAACATTAACAGACCTTAAGAAAACATTTTCAAAGTTAAAAAAATAAAAACAGTTAGGAGGGAATTATGGCAAAAGCAAATAGATATTTATTTAAATAAACACATTTAAGCAGAATATAATTTAAACACAAGCAGTTTTACCAGTAACACCATAGATCCTGGAAACAAAAATAAATTAACATGATTTCAGGCGCCATTTCTCTATGAAGAGTAAACATGAAATAGTTCTGACAGTTCAGTCCACTTTGAGCTCGTAAAAGTTCGTGTGTCGATTTGGATCAGTTGGATCAGTTGTCCCGTCTCCGAGGGAGCTCAGTCCCGAACAGTCCTTCATCTCTGGACCGGATGACCAAGGCTACCGTTGATCCATTTTCCCATTTTTCTCAAGGGTCCGTGTAGACTCTAGAGGGATTTTCTTTAAAAAAATTTTTAAAAAAAGCGTTAGTTTGCGCTTGAAGCAGTCCCCCCAACCCCTCCATTATCATATTTACATTCATATACAGGGTGATCCAGCATCCTGGATCGTATCTCACCATATTTGGAGCAGTTCCGATCCTGCGCCTTGGAGCGGTTCAAGGCGCCCTGGCCATGCGCCTCTCCTGTCCGGGCGATGCGCTCTCGTCCTGCCGTGTCTTGAAGTCCTGGACGGCTTCTCTGTTCTGGTAACTAATCAGGGCCAGGGTGATCTCCGCGTGCCAGCAGGCTTGCTCCACGGAGTACCGGAAGTCGATCTCTTTGTCATCTTTGGTAACGATGGTGAAATACATGAACTTGTCGGTGCGCTCCACACAGTCCACCTTCTTTATGGACTGCAGCTTGAGTTCTTTGACCTTGGAGCGCTTTACATCCGCGTATATGTTGAGGCTGTCCTTGGTCAGGACGCACGTCTTTTTCTTCCAGAACTGGAGGAAGCTGTCGCTCCTCTTCTCCAGGTCTCCCTCAATGATGATTTCCTCCGCTGGCATTTTCATTGTTTTTTGTCAAAAAAAAAAAGGGAACTGAGCGCACTCCTCCTTTGCGTTTCCGTCCGCAGACTCCGAAGAAGGAGCTTCTCTACAGCTATCGTAGTAATCCAGAATGTGGCTGTGAATGAAGCAGGCTACCAGGGTTTTAATAGTCTCAACCCCTCCCTCTTGACGTCAGCTGCTGTTTGAGAATGCAGCTGCCAGTGGAGTAATTCAAGGCTGAGTGTGGGCGGAAGCTGTGGCGCATGCAGGTGGGGGAGGAAGTGGACCTAATTGCGCTGCCGACATGTTAATTTGTAATCCACGTCCCACTGTGGAGTTTGTCCAAATATTTGCCCATTCTGTAGGGATCACCAGATGTGCACATTCACACAGATCTTGGGAATGTATAAAAGATGATAAAAGCTGAAAAAAAAAAAGAATTACAGTTAAATCAGATCAAAATATTATGACTACCTGCCAGAAGTGTTCGTTTTGTGACTGTCTGCCTTCACTTCATCTGAACTTGACTTGCACGTTTTTAATCCATATGGTTTGATATGATGTTGGCCCATCATTTGTGGCAATAACAGCTTGTTGACTTCTTTGGGAAGCTTTAAGAATGTGTATTGGATTTTGGACCATTTCTTTTTTTTTTTTTTTTTTTTACGAAATGCATTTGTGAGATTAGACACTGATGTTGGACGAGACAGGCTGGCTCAGAGTCTGTGCTAACATGAATCCCAAAGGTTTTTGAGGCAAGACGGGTAAAGTTTTTCCTCGCCAGACCTGCTCATCCATGTGTCATGTTGGAACAGGAATGAGCCATAACCTAACACTTACATAAACGGAAATGTCTGGGGACACTGAAACATCAACAACATGTGCATGTGGAAGACAACTGGAGATAAAACAAACAAAACAAAAATAAATATTAATTAAAACAACTTTGTTCCAAATTGCTATGGTGTACATAGCATAACATAGCTTAGCTTCAAGTCTCCTTTACGACAGCATTTCTTTTTCCAGCACATCAGCTTTGAAGATAAAATATCCACTTGCAAAGACTAATGGTCACCAATTAATAAACAGCCTTACTTTATTCGTTTGCCAATTAGGTTTCCATGTTACCAAGCAACCTTTTTTTTTTGTTTTATAGCAACTTAATATGAAAAAAAGCTACAGGTTGTAAAACAATTTAAAATGAATCGAAGCTTATTAATCTGTTTATTTGTAGGGACCACTTGTTTATTTGAAGTAATAAAGTTGCAATGCCAGGGCCATAGAGAGTTTACTGGAGCAAAGGTTCTTCCCTAATTTGGTTTTGAAAATATCCTGACCAACCTGTGAAATGCTAGATGATCAGGAATTTCTGCTTATTTTTAATTACAGAGCCCTAAATGTCAGAAAGTAAAGTCAAATCAACTTTAAATGGCCAAATATTTATATAAGTTATTTCATCAAGATAAGTAAATCTGTCGAGACAAACTTAAATCTGGACATAGAGCTGGTCTTAAGGTCAGACCTTTTCATTAAGCAGAATCTCAAAGGATGAGAGAATCCAAAGATTCTTATGGATTTTACAAGTTTCTTCTCATTTAGATAAAATCATAGTGAAAAAACGAAACAGTGAAGCGGAAGCCATACGAACGAACTTCGATATCACTCCTGAGGTGTGGCTCCTCTCTTATCTTCCTGACATCCGCTGTGCGCTCCTTTAACGGCTCCTGACCTGCCGGTCAGCTGACTGACTCAGTCCCGGCTCTTCATGGTCGTTCATTCAGGAGTCTAGTCATTAGGAAGCGTCGTCTTGACCTGAAATCTGTGGGGTCTTGTTTGGTTTCAGTCAAAATACACACTAACAAATAAATCTGATGTTCTTTAAAGGTTTAACACATTTTTGCATCTTGTAATGCTTCCACAATAAAGAATGATTTATTCTTTTTTTTATTATTTAAAGGCATTGTGCACATCTTAACTGAATAAGATAAATGTTCTTTTGAATTTGATCAAATTATGAAACACTTTATAAAGGCCACAAAGAGCAGGAGACAATCAAATAGACGTATGAGGTAACCATCCCGCTAATTTCTTTCACCTCTTGACTTTTATTGGAAAGACTTGCTTTGCTCTAAATTTTGAAGTTGTTTTATGATTTCACTTTTTATCTGTGTGAGCTGAAAGCCGGGAATTGTGCACTTGCACAACGCTGCCCTTCACACAGCCACATCTTTTGGGATCAAAAGCAGTTGCAGACAAAACCACAGCGAACCATCTTAAGCATCTCTATCCCTGAACCTGTGGTGACACTGGAGCAGGATGTGGTGGTCCGAGCTCCACTCTGACCTCAAAGGAGACAAAAGCACATGTGTGCAGAGGGCCCCCCCGACGGCCTGCTTGGCTTCTGCTGAGTGAAAAGGCACCGCCGCCTCCTCACCGCCTTCCTTTCTCCTCGCTTTGTTTCTGGGACTTTTCTCTCTGTTTGTTATCTGGTGGTGTTTGCCTGAGGTGAAGTGTGTATGTTTGAGCTTTTGTTTGCGCGAGTTTTGAGGCGGAAGCTCACGGACATGCCCAGGCGATGACTCAGAATTGCCTGGGAAGTTTGGAGGGGTTTTGCTTGCCAAAGGAGGGTCAGGTGGTGGTGTGTCTGTGAATGTATGATATTGATTATTGATTATAGTTTGAGTTTTTTTTTTTGTTTTAGAGAATTCGTCAACAGGAAACGGTTAATGGAATAAAGAGGAAACAAAGGTTGGTTATTCACATGTTATTATTTTTGCGTACTGCTCGTGTGCCAATAGGAGAGCATTACGTCTTCTCCCACATTTGTCCAGATTGAAGCAGAGAGAGGAATCTTCCACCACCCCGTCTTTATAGGAGGGCTTGAACTCAACCTGGGTCGTCTCTAACTCACCTGTCTGGGAATTTACATGACCATGAAAGCAAGGGCTGCGACAGACTAGCGACCTGTCCAGAGTGACCCCGCCTCTCGCCCGGAACGTTAGCTGGAGATAGGCACCAGCACCCCTCCCGACCCCACTGAGGGACAAGGGTGTTCAGAAAATGGATGGATGGATGGATGAAAGCAAGGGCACTTTTTTTTTTTAATTTTGTTTGTTTCTTGTGAATGTTTGGTTATGTTGCTTTGCTCATGTGGTTTGAATCAGTCTCCTACTAAATGACCCAGTTTCATGTTTCAAAAAGTATTCACCGTATAAATGTTCTGCCTTTTCAAAAAAAAAAATCCTGGTGCTGCACACTTTAACAAGGTTAAAGAGAGAAAAAAGGCCCACAGCACCACAGATCATCTACCATACTTAACAATATACATCAGGTGTTTAACCAGATATTTTTACTTCAGACAATTAAAAAATTCAGACTTTTTACACATCTTCATCAACAAATTCAAATTCCAATTTCCTTATGCATAAAGTTAGGTTAGTGGACACTATTAAAGGGGAGCGTTAACTACACACAAGTTCTCTGCAGTAAAACTTGAAAGCTTCGCCTGTCCTCTGTTATCCCAGCTTGTGGGAAAGTACAACCATCTCTGGAGGCGATTGGCTCATGTGGAGAATTTCTTGATGTGTGTTGTGACAACCTCCAGTTCAAATCAGTGCCTTCAGGATCTCACCGTCTCCCCACAGACTAAACAGTCCTTCAGAGAGGAAGTCAGATAAGGCATCACCTGCAACAACAGAGGAAGGCTTTGATAAATTCATACGGACAAACGTAAGAACGAAGGTCAAAGGACCGAATGTTTATGCTCCTGTTTTCGTCTCCCAGTTTGTTTCAGAGATGTGCAGCCTTGCAGCCACGGGCGCATGGGTGTGACAGGATGGAGAGTGGAAGGACCAGAAAGTCCCGGAGCTTGGAGGACATGTTGAGACATGAAGCTGCACGGTGTTTACTACAAGCGTCATAATTAACACTCGGTGAACCCTGCAGATGATCATAAAGGTTGGAAATAAAACGAGGCGTGTTGGGATGTCATATTTAAGGGTGTTGTGTGACATAATGCAGAACTTCAGGGGTCTAATTAGAGATCTGATTGGTTGCATTATAACAGGGACCCTATTAAACTGCAGGGAACCCAACTTTAATTTTTTGTTTGCATCTATGTACAATTTGTTAATTAAAACTAATTACATATGCTGACACAAAACTGTCATAAGAGCAGTCAGTTTCAGTGCGAGTTGCAGTTTCAATAACAACACTAAACTCTGACTGTGCACGTCTGTCTCCATTTAATGTTGCAAGAGGAAAAATACTGCTAACATAAAGTGAGGTGTGCATTTTATATGTTCAGCAAATGTTGCATTTGAGAAATGAGGGGTGAATAATGAAGGGAAAACTCATTTATGTTTTAGGAGGAGCTTCCTGTGGCTTCCAGTTCTTTAGATTTCCCTCTGATAAGTCAGGTTTTCTCAAGACCTTTAGGTATTCTTTCATTTTCAAAGGCCACATTCAGTTGATTTTTGCTAAGCCGCTTAACTCTGACTTATGAAACATCCAAGCACCAAAAAGGATCATAAACTTAAGGGATTAACCTGTGTTATGTCTACACATAATATAAAACTTTACAAATAACAAGGATGACATAAACGGGTATCTCTGCACCAACAAGGCGATTAGCAAGGAGCGATTACCTAAAACTTGGCATTAAAGTAGATCTTGTAGTTCCTGTTGCAGGTCTTTGCCTGATTCATCCCTGTGTCGTAAGGACATGATGTTTAGACTGGGGGTGGGGATAAGTTTAAATTAGGATTTATAGACTGCACAACTAATGGTCATTCTTCAAAAAAATCTCCTGTCTTAAATGTGAATCTCTGCAGCTCCTCCAGAGTTACTGTTGTCAACGTATCTCCTTCTTTACTTTGGCCTTTGTTAGCTTACATGGACAACCATGTCTTGGTATTGTCAGATGAGTTTGGAGTTTGTTTTGCTTGGAATCTTGTGCTGTAGCCTAAAATCAGATTCAAAAGAGCTGAACACACATGCATACTGCTGAGATTTTCATTTTGGGTTTTTTTGTAAATATTTTTTGCTATAAATAATATTTTCCTTTCACCTCACAGTTGTGTTTTACTTTGTTCTATCATAATCCCAATCAAATACCTTTAAGAATTTGATCAGAATGACCCACCGTGTAAAAAAACTTAACTTAGTAAAATACTTATTCGTTGGAATGAGTTCTGCCAGTAAAACTATTACAGAACTGAGGTGACATTTTGTCTTTGCTGCAAATCTGGTCCACAACATACAGCCACAAATGTTCTGTGAAGGTTCTGAAACCTGTGAACTTTTTTGGCATTTTTGTGACACTGATTAGTGCGCACGATAAGGCAATTGCATTTGTTTATATGAACACTGTGAACGGTGGTGAAAACCTCCCTCTAACATTAAACTATACATAGTCCACCAAACAATGGGAGCAGTTTGACTGGGCTGCATGTGATGGGTCGTTGACAAATCCAGCAGAGCCCGCAGGTAACAGCTGCTGACGCTCACATGCACCCGCATTCAAAAAAACCCACACCTCCACTTCTTCTTGCTCTTTGTGGACAAAGCCTAGTGATGAGACTCTTCAGCTATTTGAGGTATTGTTCCTGTAAGCCTTTTGTGTGCGCGTGCGTGCACGTGTGTGTGTGTGAGTGCGTGCACATGTGTGTGTGTCCACGCTGGCATTCCACACCGTGGGAATAAGAACAAATGGTCGGTGAGGCCTTTTGAGCGAGTACCATGCTGCTGCCGGAAGAACAATGAAATCAGGGATGGCTGTAGAACCTGTGGACAGCATGTTGTAGCAGGTATAAATACTGAAGAGTGACAAATTTAAAATCTGATTTGTATTCCTTTTAATATACCAGTTACTTTTCTTATAATTTTCCTCATCAACCCGATTTAAATACCAAAAATGTCTCTGCCAACCCAAATTCCAGTGAGAAGCCAAGGCGCTGTCAGAAACACACAGAGCTCTAAATCTTCTCTTCGCCATTGCAAAATAGCTCCGGCAGTGAAAACCAATCACTTCAATAAACAATGAAGCAGGTGCAAACTCAGTGGGCTTTTGTTTTTGAGAAGAATTTGAAAACAGTAAAACTCAAACTTGGCCATGCAGCACAAAGACCCTGCTACTTATCAAACCAACACCTCCCCAACCTCTTGAGGAGGACGCTGGTGGTGGCTGACATGCGTTTCTGCCTCTCCTCATGGATAAGGCTTAAGGATAATGGTTAGGAGTTTGTGTGGAGTTTCTCATATCTGCAGAGTCGCACAAAATCCAGCTGCCTTCCAAGTTTAAGTCTCTTTCTGAGCCTTTGTTAAGTTACTAGGTTTAGACTTTTAACCACTTCTGACTTTACTGGCATCCACTCAAAATAAATCCATATTTATTGCATTCACATAATTGCACACTGAAAATCTGAGGAATAATTACAACTCTCTAAGTGCGGGAAATACATCACATTTAAGGAAATAAACCAAATCCCTTGTGGCACACTTATTGGTACAATTACCATCAGTTATTTTCAACTTGCTAATAGAGCAAGACTTGATCTTCGCCTCCGACATCTCGCAGTGTTGTAGCAGGATGCAGACTGCAGTGGGTGAAAGCTGACTGTGTTACTTCATCCATGTATTTTATATCAAGATGTTGTTGGATAATCAGTGTAGGACTAATTTTCACTTTTCTTTTATTTGAGATGTTCATCTATTTCTAAGAGTTGATGCCATGCTGTCTCCCGTGGGTGTCTTATTTGAAAGAGAAACGGATCCTCAGTATCACAGATCCTCCGCCATATTTAACAGTGGCGACGAGCTTCTTCATGCATTATTCATGTGCTGGAAACCAGAGCGATTTGGTGGGTGTGATGCCGACTGAAGCACATTGTTCCAGTTAAAGTCCAAGCAGATTTAACCAAGAATTGCTCCATTAGGAATTTATGTTTGAAAATCTTCAGTGTGAGATTATACTGTGGCATCAAAATTAAGATCTGAATGTTTTTTAAACCTTATTAAATCTCTTGCCATCTGTTGTCGGCGTCTATGTCTTAACTAGGGACAAGTGTTGCTGTTGCACTATGATGCAAACATGGGACTGCTTCTTTGTTCAGTTTGTCTATGTGTGTCTGTCCCGGTCAAATAAACTTAATAATAATATTAATAACTTTGCAGAAATGAAAACTGCCAGGTATTTTCTGTTGGATGACTGTCATTAGGCTCCAAGCCTTTCATCAAGCTGCAAGACGCTCATAACTCCAAAATGCTGATCGGTCCAAAAGAAGCATCTCATGAATGTATTAACCAACAATCCACCTGTCATGCTTGACTGTAATTCCCACACATATTTTAACTGAGAAATGTGTAAACGCAGATCTGTTTCCTTCTATGACCCTATGAACGGTTAAGAGGCGTGGTCAGTGGATTCCTTGGCAAGTCCAGGATGTTACTCTTGACATCTCGATGTTGCGAAGAATGGTAGGTATGCAGGTCTGCATTTCTTCTCTCAGCGAGGAATGCTGCTTTCATGCTGCCTTCTGCATAGCTTCACTGAGCCTTGTATGATAAACCAAGAGTCTTTCCAAGGTATTAATCTTATCTGTAGTGGGCGACTTGACAAGTTTGATTTTTTTTTTTTTCTTTTTCTGTTTGTATTTCAGCCTTTGTGACCTTCTACTGTGAAGGTCTTGCTGACAATCCCAATGTGACTTTAATCACTTTCACCAGTAGTACATCTAAAAATCTGAATAGGTGTAATGAAAGTCCAGATTGCTTTAAAGTGCTCTGAAATCTCATGGTAGACAACTGCGTTGACTATTTCAGAAAACACAGTGGACCAGCACTAGCAGATGAGACGACACATCAAACCATCACTGACTGTGGGAAATTCACACTGGACTTCAAGCATCGTGGACTCTGTGCCTCTCCAGACCCTGGTGTCTCCATTTCTAAATGAAATAGTGAATTCAACCTTAAAATGGGAGTCTTTACACAGCAGTCAAGTTCGGTTTCACCTTAAAACAAGTAAGATGTCTCTGGTGTTGCCGCTGGTTCATGAGTGGCTTGACATTCGTAGCACATGCCAAGCATTCATCTACATGTTTTTGGGACCGACTCCAGGCACAGTTCACTCCTTATGAAATTCCCCCAAATTCTGGAACACTTGACAATCTTCGGAAGGCTCTTTGCTCTCTTTGATGCCGGCGCACCTTTTTCTACCGAACTTCTTTGTTTCAGTGTTTTGTTCATATGCTTGGATACAAAACTCTGTGAACAACCAGCTTTTAAAGCAGTGACCTTTTATCGCTTACCCTCCTTGTAAAGGGTGTTGATGACCGTCTGCTAGACATCTGTCAGGTCATCTTTCTTCACCATGATTGTGTAGCCTACCGACCCAGAGTGAGAAACGCTCAGGAAACACTTGCAGGTGTTTTGAGTTAATTAGTGGAGTAAGGGTGTGACTCCACGAGTTTTCATTCATTTCCTTTTTCACAGTATTCTAATTTCCTGGGGCTCTGAAATTTGGGTTTTCACCATCTGTAAGCCATCATCACCAAAATTACAAGAACCAAAGACTTCACTCTATGTGCGCTTGGATATAATAGTTTCACGTTCTGAGATAACTGGCAAAAAATATGACACGAATGCAATATTCAATTGTTTTTTTAGATAATAATGAAGGAATAGGCTAATAAGTTACCAAATTTGGTTAGTGTAATGAGGTTATACTTTACTTCTTTTCTCTAAGAAAAAGGATGCAGAAAGTCTTAAAAAGGTGTGCTGATAAAAACTAACCAAACCTGATTATACGCTGTTCTCAGCATGATTCACTATAAGACATATACATATTATTTGCATTTATTTAAACCAGGCTTGGCCGGCATTGTCCCATTCGGCAGGCTCCTTATGCAACCTGAAACCAGTTCATGCAGCCCAGCCCTGACTGGCTCCTCTCTCTTGGTGTGCAGAACTCAGACTGATTCAGGTTAAATGCGCCACACCTAAGTACCTGTTCATTCACTGATCCATTCATAAATCCAAACAGAGGAGTGCTACAGTGCTGTGACTGGGTGTGGAGCTCATTTTCACACACATCTAAGGCAAATAGGAAGCTGGAGATAATGCATAGAAAAGCTAAGATTAGTTTGTGCTATTATTGATAACTGACCTGTAAGCACATTCACAGACAGAAGAGAACAAAGTGAGCTTTTAATGCGAGAGATGGGTGGAACTTTAGGATGATTTTATTTTATTTTTTTTTCTTTTTCAATTCCCACAGTGATGGATTCGTCTTTGTATCACTGAATGTACCTTAACAAAGGTTTTGTATATCAGCTTGGATTTTATTTACTTTTCCTCCCACAGTCTGGGGCAACGTCTGTTACCAAATGTGAGTTGGGACAGACATGAAATAACCTATAAAAGGGTTGAGCTCTGGCCAGGATCTGTCAAACTCCTGCCACTTCTCTATTTCTTAACGCCCACGTACAACATCTGAGCACAAAGATTTACTGTGAACCAAGCCTGACGTGTTGAGTCATGGCCATGTTTGGTCTCGTTCCTGGAGGAGGCTTTGCCCCTCTCACAAACTTTAGGAAGCCGGCCTGCCTGAACAGCGTTGCAGAGCGGAGCGTGCCGTGGAAATGTTGTGGGAGGAGGAGGCTGTGGTAATCTACTGGCTCTGAGTGTGATTAGCGTGGGCCGAAGCTCCATGGAACGGGAATATTTACCACTTTAGGTTTGCCCTCCTTCACCCCTATACTGTCTTGCAAGAAGTGTTTATCGAGGTTGATCTTCTCCACATGTTGCCATGCTACAACCAAGTATTTTATTTGTGTGTGGCGTAACAGATTTAAGCAAAATAGCATAAATCAGGAAGTGGAAAGAAAATGTTATACACAGCTTTGAAATTCTTTCGAAAACAAAAACCGAAAAGTAGGGCATGCATTTCACCTCTACGGAATTGGTTAGTTTTATGAGCAGCAGTTTGCCCTAGAACTGAAAACAGAGTTAGTTTTCAACTCCAAGGATTTTTTTGGTTCCAGCAGTATTTATTTCACAGTAGATTGACAGGAAGGTGCGTTATGAGAGACGGAGGAAGACATTTGTAGAGGACTGAGGCCTCCGTACACGAGTCCTGTGCTCTAGCCTCTGCGCCACCGCAGCACCCGATGCAAGAGTGATCTGATCTAAATTGTATCTCTGCTCTTAAGCTTAGGCTTGCTGTCTTGCTAGAAAATTAATCTGAAATAACTCTTTAAATTCTGTTGCAGGCTGCAACAGGCTGGATTCCATTATTGCTTTGCATTTAGTCCAATGCATCAACCTATTAAATCAATCAATCAAATTTTATTTGTATAGCACATTTCAGCAGCAAGGCATTTCAAAGTGCTTTACATAATTAAAAAAACAACAAAAAAAACAGCATGTGACATTGAATAGACAATAAAAGAGATTTTGAAAAAAAAAAAAATCCTGACATGATGCACAGAGATTTGGAAAAAGTCGGTTCGTAATACGAAGCTTCCGCAATAATTTTTCTAAACGGAAAAGTTAGAAATGCAGCACTACAGAGAACTGTTTTCCCATAGGAGTAAAGTGTAAAACGAGTCAGTTTGTGGTCAGTGTTCCTTACATTGGTTGCGGTCCATAGTGTCTTTATCAGGCCGCTTGCTCGGCTCATTCAGGTCTGAACACCAACCGGGCAAAAGCAGCATAAAGCCTCTCTCTATTCCCTAACCGTTCTGGCTCACATCACATCCGCTCCGGAAGAAGCTGCACAGAGGACGACACACAGAAAACCCCGCTCACCCCCAACTGTTGCATTTGTGTGCTCACAAATGCAACAGTTGGGGACAATGCACCTTGAGGCGGAGAAGTTGTGACGGGTGCAGCTGCAGCGAGGATGAAGGTTAGGAGAAGACGTCTCTTCACAGTCCCGCTGGATGAGGATGAGACGACTCGCAAAAGGAATAACTCCGTCAGTATGAATGCGGTTTTGTTCCACCCCCGTCCTCGGTGCAGCAGCACAACACGGAGGTGGCCTCCGTTTCAGTCCATTACACTGATTTCTTCTGCATTTGTTGTCGTTAAGCTCCCTCTTTGTCCGCACACCCATGAACATCAAACAGCTGAGGAATACAAAGCCTAACTGTATTTCCCAGTGAGTGTTAATAAGAGGCACAGACTTTCATATGAACAGCTATGAGAATCTGCTTCAGGTCTCGTAATGGGACTTTAGAGTTTTTGAAGACTTTTTTTTTCTCCATCTCTCAACCTGGTCTCAGGGTTAACTTGATGTTATTGCCAGGACTGTGTATGCTGGCTGTTACTTTGATTGTCTTCCACCTGCAGGCTGTTTTCAGTACAGAGGCATGGTTTATTTCTAATTATTTTGAGACCTCCTTAAAGCCCTCACCAGACTCATAAACTGCTAATATTTTTTTCTTTTGATGGTCTCTGACAGGTCTTTCAGTCTCTCACATCAAGAGTAAGAAGCAGAGCAGCCAAAATGTCTGAGGCTTAAACACGGCAAATTTATTTATTTCTAATGAGTAACGGAACAAAAAAACTTTTGCCTACAGTTTTCCGATTAAATGCCCATATATCAAACTGTCCAACTACTTTTATCTTCACAGCTGTAAGTATAAACATGTTTGACAATTATAACTCAACTTTTTCAGCTCAATTTCTCTAGCTTGTTATTAAAAATGCCAAAATGAGCTCCGAGTCACTATTGTTCTCGTTGCAACGAGGCAGTCCGCAACCCCACACAGCAGCCTCAGCATGAATAGCTGCTTGTTCACCGTTCATGTAAAGCAAAAATCTGAAAGCTACAGAACATGACATTTTGGTATTAGTTTGTCTTCTCTGGAGAAATTAACCCACTTGTTTTCTCCATTACATGAAACGAGCAGCTCTAAAAGAAACCTTTGATGCTAACTGGGACCTCAGTGTCTTGATGTCATCCAGACTCCTGTTTTCTCACTCCCTCATGTTAACACCTTTGTTCCTATTAAGACAGATGGTGACAGGTAAAAAAACAAAAAAAAAAACACTGCCGTTAACGAGCCATGCTGCTCGATACCTTTCTGTAAAATCTCCTCACAATGATTTACATTGTAACAGAGACGCATGCAGGATCAGGATGTGAGACGGGACTCCAGGCTTTTCCGTTGCTCTCCAGGGTTCAGTTCACACTCAAGCTGACTGCAGGTTTGGCTCTTAGCTCTTTGCAATCATTTGCAAACCATCAGCTGATGTTTAATGGTTAAGTTGGTGTTTGTCGTGTCACATTGTGCTGTCAGCAGCTGGTGCAATCACCCGAAGAAAGTTATCAGAGCACAGAGGTCACCTTATAATGTAAAAAAAAAAAAAAAAAGCTGCTCCGTTTTGCACAATTATGCATAAATATTGGTTGGTATGAAGGTTTCACCATGGGGATGATGTGCTCAGGCGGAGGTGAGGTAGCCTTCCTTAACACAAAGCGTTTTACATGTAGGCCAAAGAGTGAAGTTTTAGTTGTTTTGGACTAGAGCATGCTTTTCCATGCTTGTCATGTCTCCTCCAAGGCTTCATGGAAACTCTTGGTTCCCTTCTGTTACTGTTCCATTAAGTCCCCATGTGAACTGCACAATGTTGTCGCTATGGTTTCCAATGTTAAGCATGAATGTTTTTAGGTTATTGAATGGACTTTCACTGCCCTTAATTCCTCAACCCCATGTAGAAAACGTGCAAGTTTTCCTACTAGAAATCAGAATATGCGTTTATCTCATTACGATATTCAAATGCGCAGCAAGTGCACGTAATGCAATATAGTTCAGATTTCAAAATAAAACAAAAACCAACCAAAACGTCACCATGTCGCACAACTTTAATAGAATATTTTAACTAACTCTGTACAAATTGAAAAGAAACATTGCGCAAGTAACAAACTGTGAATAAGAACCAGTTAAGGCCATCGCTAGCGCACGGTTTGATGGGATTTGAAAATGTGAACCGTGGCCTTTGAACCATCTGATGAGAAGTACAATCGTTCTTTTCAAAAAGAGGGAAGGGGGAGAAGATGGGGAATGCTGTCACTATCGATGAACAGTCATCAGGCAAGTGTGTCCAAATAAATAGCCAAAACCCATGTGCAGAGGAGAACATACATTGGCACCCTGTTCCATGAATATTTCCACCGAACCATTAAACATACAAAAAAAAAAAAAACGTGTATATATGCAGTTTAACAACTTTAAATGTTGTATTCGATTACATTATTCAACTAGCAAACGATTTTAAAAGTCCACATGGTTTGTCTTTACATTTGGCTTCTTGGCAACAGAACTTTGATCCAAGGCTTCCTGCACTATCACATTACTCATTTTGAAATTTGTTAGGAATAAGATGCATAAAAGAAGCTATTTTATACAAAATCATTACAAAAAGTTAAGTCAGACTGCTTTCATCTATCAACTCTGTAGTCTTTAATACATACCATGTTTAAGCTTACAATAATCCAACCATCTGAAGTCTGAAAATATAAAGAAAAATGCATCTTTGTCACACTTTTCCATCCATGGCATCAGTTCTAAGAGCATTTCAGGGTTGAAGGGGAAAGAGAAACGGATGATGGTTTTAGAGCTGTACCTACATCTCTGTTCCACGGCCCCGTTTAGCATCGTGCTCAGCTTAAATGCTTGTTATACCCAGCTAAGCAAGCCAGAAGTGAGCAGACAGATATAAACAGATGCAGATTGGCATTATTTGTTTTGTTGAAAGAAAAAAAAAATACTTCTCAGTGTCTAAAAGGGGGATTTAAGCCAATTATAATGAGCCTTTTAATGCCTTGAAGCATTCCCTCACCATGAAGTCACATCCAGCTGCATGGCACCACAATAAATAGTCCAATGACAAAACAATGAACATGTAAAACAGTAAATTAAAATAAAAATGGTACATTGTATGCCTTAAGAAATAATACGAAAAAAAATGAAAGAAAAACAACCCCAGTGATAGATTATGTCGAACTTGATCAGCAGTTTCCTAGTAAACTCAATTTGCTTGTTGGAATTAAAAACCCCTGAGTAGTTGACCTATTTCCATAACAAATAAAGTTGCGAGCGATTCCTTTCCAATCTTCCTCTGTATAATGCTCTGCGTTTTAAGCAGACACCTAAACTCAATAGAAGAAAAAGACTGTACCTATGTGATACCATGGTAATTTATTAAGAGTTGATGCTGGCTGTGATGACAAATGAAGCCAAATAAACAGGGTGAGATGCTGCAAGACCGTAGAAAAAGAAGTCATGCACATAGTAAAAACATAGGTTTGGGTTCTATTGCGTTCCGATGAGAGTTTGTAAAAGGGTGGAGCCTGCAGGAGTAGGAGGTCTGACGGACAGGCTGAGGACAGATTTTTATGGGCAGCAGGTCTCCACCTCCCCTGATCATCACGGTTACTGCTGTTTGCATTCGGCAGGTTGAGGCTGTTCTTTCTGTGGACACAGAAAACAAGATGGTTAGGAAACCACCAGAGCTTAGAAAGCCTTCGGAGCGTCAGCGAGCATGGAGAAGAGGTTTACTAAGAAAGCAAATGCAGAAGGCTGAAGGCACCTGGCTTGGCGAAGTAAAGGTAATGTTAGAAACCTGGGATGGTAAAAACAAGAGGGAATGAATGGGGAAAACAAACATGACAAAGAGAGAAGCTTTCTCATTTAACCCAAGATGCAAGTTGGAGGTTAAAACTGAACTACCAGGAGAATAAAGGGCATAGAGAAAAAGAAAGGAAGAATAATAAAAGCCCCCATAAAGGGTGTGCAAAGAATACGGGCTGCCATCTTTACTTCCCCCTTACCTAGAAATGCATGAAGTGAGAATGATTGATTATGCCTGTAATGAAGAGGAGATCCAGGGTAAGGGAGAGACAACAGTATGAAAAGGATTAATTGTCACGTCCACAGATGAAAGTGAACATAAAGTGAAACATTGCAGTAGTTGGTCAAAGAGCCGCCACAGCAAAAATCAGTAGCTGATTAACAAAGACACCAAGTAACCGTTTACCAAGGCCAAAACTTCAGTCAACCTCAAAACAGACTTAACTGAAAATGTTCTCCGACTCCTCAGACCCTTTAACATACAGAAAATCTACTTCGTTTTGATACGAGTCGGTTCCTGTTCTTTGAAGTCTGCCTCATTTCTTACAGTACAGAAATGCAGAGAACTGTTTTCAGTTAAATCTTTGACAGAGTGCAAACATTTCTTTGGATGAAGATGACCGTATGAGAATGATTAACGTGATACATTTTAATGCCTAATATATGTCAACATTTGGACATATGGCAGCATCATGCCATTCCTATCATTTACAGTACATTTAATGAGATGCCGGACAAAACGCTGGAGTGATCCATTTTTTTCCTCTGGCTGTGCGCAGCATAAAGGAGATCCACACTTCAGTTTCCTCAACATGTTGCTGAGCACTGCTGATCAGCTGGCTGATAGAAGGCCAGTATATACTTTTCCCTTCCTTACAGCTCATGCCACCCCAAACCTGCTGTAGATGGGTAAAACATAGTGCTGCACTCTGCACATTATCATATCTATTAGATGTTTGTCACTAAAAACAAAAGGTTAAAGCTTCACGATTACGGTGCAAACTGACCTTGGGGTCACCATCTCCCTCTTCATCATCATCATCACCCTCCTCTTCTTGTTCCTGGAACACAAAAAGGAATGTTTAGCGGCATGAGTTTAAAGGAAGCTGCACACCCAAGTGTCACCTAAGTGGATAGACTCGTATTTCAAATCTGATGGGCTTTAATCTTTCCCTGCTATTGTTACTAACCTCTTCATCTCCCTCTTCCAGTTCCTCCTCTTCAAACTGCAACACAAATAAGAATAAAAACACCCAACAGTCAGTTAGCTTTTGTATCCTCATTCAGTCTGTAAACTTCCCATTATATAAATCAGATTTTCTATAATCCTGTCTGCAGGTGTGTTTGCGAGTGTAGGACTTACGCTCTCGTCATCTTCCAGAGCCTCACCGGTGAAGTAAAGCACTGCTCTGGGAACTATTCTCTCACGGAAGAAATGACCAATCTCAAAGTCTGTGGCTAGGTTGAACTCGGAGTCTTCATCCTGTCGGACAAAAAGATTGAGCAGTTTAGCCAAAACAACGATGCAACAACGACTTTATGATGAACATGTTTGCGTTTACTCACCATTTCTCCATCTGGTGAAGCTGCAAGATAAAGAAAACATGTAAGGTCGAGAGCAAGAAGTCTTAAAGGAACCAAAGTAAAAAAAAAAAAAAAGAGGAAAGTAATTTCACGTTCATTTTATTTAACTTAAAGCCACAATTTGGTGTTGCATTTCTTTAAGTAACTCAGCATGCAGAGTTGTCATATTTAAAGACAAAAAGAAATGCATCATGACTTCAAATCATAAATCTTTGACTCGCATCTAAAAATAAATAAAACTCAACCCTGAATACAAAAACAATCAAAGGTGACATTTCTCAGCCCTCCAACACTGCAGTGTTTGGAAATCCTGGTTTACTTAAAGCAGGATCCTCCGCCTTTAGTAATCAACAACAGCTCTTCATGTTAAACTGCAACTTTCTTATTCTTATTTTTTTCTTAATATTTAACATTACTGGGTAGTCCATTTCATAATTCTGATTATTGTGTATTTTTGTGTGTGTGTTTTCCACCATCTTTGCTGGTGATAATTGCATTTTCCCAAATTTCCCAGGATATATAAGGGTTGGTAAACTTTTTAACAAAAGTTATGTTAAAGAATAGAGTTTTTTTTTCTCCTGATAAAAGGAGTATTTTACTTGTAACCTCACTTTAATCACCGGAGAAAAAGAAAAGCAGCCCAGAAAACGAACCATTAATTCGATGGGGTAAAGAAAGGCTGAGTCACGTAAATTATCATGTGACTCAATTTTCACCGCCGCGCCACACTTCCCACCCCCAAAGCTGCACACCTGAACGCGGCTGACACAATGATATTTATATTCAAGTGACACACCACAATTATGGCTGAACCAGAAAGACTGATAACTGCTCATCTTTGTGTCAGTGCAAGTCCAGGCATGTCTGATAGGGTGTTATAAAAGAAGGATGATAAAGGTTTAAAAAAAAACAAACTGCAACAGAATCTGTCCAATCTGACAATTGGTTTATTTAAAATAACTAAAAAAAAAAAATCTCCTTCCAGGCAAAATTGAATCAGTGAAGCATAAACCACCTTCATACAATTTTCTCTGTAAAACAAAATCACAAAAAGAAAACATGTCTAACTTGCCTAATATGGTATAAACTGTCAAATATACAGCTAAATGTTCATTTTAATTTGTTAACTTAGGAAATAACCAGCTTAAATCGTTGACTCAACACCAGTGATTCAGCAACTGAATCACTGGTGAAAACCAGAAAAGAAAACCATCACAGTGAAAGTGAAGATAAACATGAAAATGCTGTAAATAAAAATCCCCAAATTACTTCATTCTAACTCAGCTTTAGTTGGCAACAGGGAGATGCTGTCGAAATGTGACTGTTCAGTTTGTGAGAGTTTGGTGCCACCTGCTGGTGAGTTTGAAGGCAAAATGCTTACTGGTTTGCTTCAGTACATGGGTTTAAACACACAGCAAATCTACCCATCTCATAGGAGAGCTAAAGAGCACAAGATAAAACCCTGTCAAGACAATCTAAAGAGATGTTAGAAATAATCAAAGATCCCTCTCTCCAAGCTCCAAATCTGTGACATGTTTTAGAGGACGAAGACGGGCTGAACTACGGTGAAGAAATGGAGGTACACAGTGTTGACAGCTGGGGTACCAACAACTGAAGCACTGATAATCAGATTACGTTTCTTAAAATGGCTGAGGGGACTGAAAAAAAAAAAATCTCAATATTAAATATAAAAGCAAATATTAGAGGTGGTTTTGTTGAACAAATTAAATCTTCACTGCAAATTCCACATCCTTTGCCATTAATATTAGCCAATTTATGGCTAATATTAAAAGCTTCCACATATGTGGAGAAGCTTTTGTTTAGCTTTAAAAATCAACAATTCTTGGTAAACCACAAAGTCTTTGATTTCAAATAAATTATTTGATTTGCTCATAAAATGAAACCTATGACGGAGGGGGAAAAAAAATAAAGAGCAAAACAGATGTTTGAACTTCCTTCATAAATGGTACAAGACAACTACTAGATAAATGTGTGTGAAATGGCGTGCGTGTTCGTTCTCACCTTTAACAGGATTAAAAAAGTTGAAGAACGAGTCATTGGGAACCTGCTTGGTGACAGTGCGGACCGTGCCGCGACCTTTATGCTTCTGCTTCTTCTTTATAGTTTTCACTGTCACATCCTTCCCCTTGTGCCAGTCTATCTGACACCTAGAGAGAGAAAGCATGCAAAAAAAAAAAACAAAAAAAAAAGCAAGAACAAGCTGAAACCAAGGCTGCAAACACGAGGAGGCTGATATGTGGGATGCAAAGTCAGAGATTAATTTAGAACAACTCCGCAGAAATGTTTGTCAAACCACGCAAGATCTATTTCAAGCCTGAAACTCAAAATAACATTTAAAAAACTGTGACGGTTTACTGAGTCCTACCCTTCACAGTCAATGATCTCTGGGCCCTCAAATGAGAAAGGATCTGATGCTTCAGGCTCTGATTTCATCTTGTAGACTTTAGTAAGGACTGCGTTGTTGAAATAGCCATTGGGCTCAAAGTGGAACTCTAACGTAAAGCTCTGTAGGAGGTAGGAAAAAGATGCACATATTTTACACTTCATTTAGTAATCAAAGACGTGTTGATGAAAAAAGGTGGATGTTGATACTCACCATTGGCTGCCCTGGTTCAGAAAACTTTACTTGAATATCTCTCATGTGCTTGAGGATGGATTCATCATGTTCCTGGTGGATAATTCAAAATTAATTTCCAAAAACTCAAAACACTCTTCCAACATAAGGTTACATTTCAAAAGTCTGAAATGAATCCATACCTGCACCATGTCACTGAGCATGTCCACGCTCTTGAAAATGGTGAGCCAGAAGTCGGGAATGCCTTTCGGGTTTTCCTCTGGCGTGGCTTCCTCCTTCTTTGCATCCTCGATGGTGGCCTTTTCCTTTACTTCCTCCTATCAACAATTAGAAGAAATGATCAAAGTTCCTCCTATTTATCTTAACTTTTCATTATGAGTCACATTTGGGTAAAGATGTAGGAGATTGGGAATGTACTCAAAGGACATGCTTTCCCCCCCATTGGTAGTGTATACCATAAATAAATTGCAATGCAATGACTGCAGAAGAACGTTTCATATTTAGGACAGTGCTCAATGTTCAACTGCAGTGACAAAAACAGCTACATGACATAATTAAGGCAGAAATAAAGATCAATATGGCAGAGGACCAAGGAGTGGATTCAGGTGGGTGTCAGGCTTAAAGAACATATATAAATAAAATTAAATGAATGTCCTGTGCAAAATTATCTTGACTAAAAATGATAGTAATGGGCCAGTTAATTTCATTAAGGTACATAGCTTGATGCTAAGGCTTTGTCAAAATGTTTCTTAAGTCTTAAAGTCATTTTAATGAAATCACATAGAAAGTGCTGGAGTATCTGTGGCTGTAGGGAGACGACGACACAGCTGCTAACCTTCCTTACTAAGTCTATCTATCAAATGTTAAATTGAACATTATAAAGATGATCATTTGTCAATTTTTTAAAAATACTTAAGCAGATACTTTGCTTTAAATGAGAGAATTTCAAACTAGCTCATGCCTACAGCATACTTAAACACAACAGATGACACCCAACGCTTCGACACGACAAAAACTCAATTTTGTTTAATTCGTTAACCCTCAATCTCAATCCTGTTTGTAATACAATTTAGAAGTTATAAAAACTGGTGATTACTTAGACTGAATCCAAAGGAGGCGTTCCAATGAGATCAATCATGATATCTCATTCCAGTTGTGCGAATGTGTTTTATTTTGTAGTCTAAAGCCAGAGGAAGGACCAGGCCCAAAAGACAAAAAAATCAAACGTGAACTTACAGCAAGCTCCTCTTCTTCATCCTCATCGGTTGGCCATTCACACTCCTCATCTGTGGGTTCAACTGCTCCTGTGACAATCTCTCTTCTCTGTTACAAGACAAATATTATTATAAAATCAGAGTTAAGAGAAGGACTGAGGCATACTACCATGAAACATCCTTTTCAACAAATATGAATTTAGTCAGACTAAATTATTGTCAGTAAGCACATTGATCACCTAAGCGACTGAACACACACGCATACACACATGAGCGTGAACGAGTGCATGTGTGTGTATATGCGCAACAGGCCACAGCTGTCACTCTCTCACATGTTGAGGAATCGCACGGCTCTTGTCACTATCGCTGGAAATAGCCTGGACTGACAAAGCACAGCCGACTACTCGTTTAGACAGTTATCATTTAGCACCAGGGATGTAATGTCACTGACCTCGGATCAGTTCGAAGAGACATTTCATTGGTGCAGATAAGACATTCTTGTGTATTGGCTCACATTGGAAATTTGACTAAAACTTTTGTTTTCTGGGGAAATCTGTTTGCTCTCACAAAAAAACGCACTGAGAATGTCGAAGTATCAGGTATGTTGGTGATTTGAAATTACCTTGTCAAATAGTGGCTGATATAGAGTTGCATACTTTCTCTCTAGCTCGTGAACCTCTTCGTAGAACTTGGCCTCGATGTGAGCACATTGTTCCTGTAGTCTCTTCAAGGCGTGCACTCGCCTCTTCACTGCTTTGGGAAGCATGCTAGATCAAAAGGAAAACAAGGAGTTTCAAATGAGGATTAAAATGATTCCCATGTTTGGTTTTGCCAGATATATACTATTACAGTAAATAAAGTAGCCCACATTTCTTCAAGAAACACAACATCAAAAACCCAAATTAAGGTGATTGCTGGGTTAAAGTTTCTTCCTGAAGAAGCAAAAGAAAAATAAAAAAAAATCAGCATCTTTTTTTTTCTTCTCAAGTCGTCGTCGATGTGAACAGCAGGTTGTGATGATAGACACTTAAATATAGGCAAGGTAAAATGTACACATGTTTTGAATTCTAGTATAATGGATAAATAATCTGTTCTTTCTCTGGTTCTGAAATTAGTTCAACTTTAATGATGTGAAAACATGCAGATTTAACCTCGACATAACTTATTAAACAAAAGTCAAAAAGCAAGCAAAAGCAAAATGAGGAATAATCAAGTCTAACTGCCAGTAGCTTTAACAGTCTGACATAGTTATCCAAATGACTTTGGTCAAATAGGAGGAATCTTTACTAATTCTTTATAGACTTGTTAGAATTTAAAGAAATTTGAATAAAGTTGAGATCTGGAGTTTGATAGAAACAATCCAACACAATGTTTTTCATTTTTATAAACCGCTTTATAATAAATTTGTTGTTGTATGGAAGATTTTCTTGCCAGAAGACCCACTTTGAGTCAAAGCTGAATGACAAGGACTTTAGACTAATGAAGATCATGTCCTGTGGCTGCAAAACAAGTCCCAAATCACCATCACTGCAGATTAAGTAAAAAAAAAAAAAAAAAAANAAAAAAAAAAAAAAAAAAAAATGCAGTCCATTCCTAATTTTATCTTAAGCAGATATGAATCACTCATCACAATTAGAAGAGTTTATGAGCAACCTAATCTACGATAATCTGCTGACTACCAGTGATTTTTGAGATGCAGTAAAAACAAAGCAAAACAAAACAAAACAAAACAAAAAAAAAAAGTTGCACATCGAGTTGGCTTCTTGGACAAGACCAAAAACAGAAGGCATTAGAGACGACTTTATTTAGGTTTTCTCTCATGCTAAAGTTAGAGCAATGCAGAGCCGAGAGCTGTCTCAAAAGTGGAACTGAGTGCATTTCACATTTTATTAATCGACTAAAATAGCAAAAGTCAATTAAATGCATGCAAAAGGAAACCCAACTTAAAATAATGAATTTACTGGGAGGTGCTACTAACAGCTTTCAACTTGAACAAAGTAATTCCAGCTATTTAGCAAAGAATAAATTAGGTTTGATTCACTTTGTCACCGAAATGAAGCAAGTAATAAGACTAAATTTAGATAAAATATATATATATATATATTTTTTGATTTTCAATCAAACTATAACCCTCTTTGAAATGCTTTGCCCATATTTGAGCTCTACAGTAAAACTATTTTTGAGAACCGTGTCTACCAAACGATTAACATGCGTTACAAATGGTGAAATTAATACACAGCAATATGTCGCTTAGCACAAGAATACAGTTTTATTTGTTGTTTGAGACATTATCTGGCAGGAGTGACAAAGAAACCAAAACGAAGCAACTTTTGGCAGTAGAAAAAAAAAATTCTCACCAATGCAATTCACAGAGAAGCACAATTTGCCTTGCACTCCACATGTACTAAAGTCACCTGTTAAAAATAGACTTAAAACAACCAGATTAATGATAATGTATGCGTTTCCTTTCATTTGTGTCTTGTGGCTGTGTAGCAATTAGACAATGCAGAACAATTAATTATGAACCGAATAATGTAATCAAACATGTTAACTTGGAAGGTAGTTAAGATCATTGTCACTGACTTTTCCATAAAGGGGAATCCGACAGGTTTGCCCATCTGTCCACCTGGATTTGGCATCGTTTGATCCCCTTTACCTGCAAAGGTAAAGAATTAATTGTGTTTTTAACTTGAGAGTTATTCATCTGTGTTGGTTCAGAAGTAAGTGAAAGTAGCATTTAAAGCTATAAAATATTCATCATTAGTGGGATTTCATAAGCAGGAAAGAGACTACAATCAAAATATTTTAGGAAGTCTATTCAGAGGAGGATGTCCAGAAATAATCAAATAAGAAAATATATTTCAGTATATATGAAGATTTTAAAATGTCAACATTTTCCTCTCAACAAAGACTGTCAACATTACATTTAACCTACTTCTTTAATTAAGCCTGAGATCATCTATCATCTCTGTACAATTATCTGGTGCACAACATGGGAACATCATAATTTCATAAGTGATGAAAGACAAGTTGCAGGGATGAAACTATTGAAAGTTGCAACGGTTTTATTTTTGTCTGTACCCTTACTTGCATCCATGATGACCAAATGTCACTGCCTTCCTCTGTAAAAAAATAAAAAAAAATAAAACATTAAACATAATTCCATATAATGGTAGTTATTAGAAGCCTTAATAAAAGCTAGAATTGGAGTAAACAGTTCAGGACAATGACAAAACCACAAAGTGATGGTGAAAAATAGATGTTGACATGTCTTTGGCTACAATTGCCAAAGACTCAAAAACAAACAATATTTGGTGCATAATATGAAACATAAGAGAAACATCCCAAATACATTCATTGTGCATTTTCATTCAGTCCTCTTATTGATATAAACCAAGGTTAATTTAGTTAAAGATCAGTAGATTTGTTTTAAATCAAGTAAGCGGTCTATTAATCTATTTAGCTCTTTAGACTAAAAATGTCTACCGATTTCATACCTGGGAAACGTGTTTAAATCCAGAGCAGATTGTAAAGAATTTATAGCTTAATTTAATTGTTTTTCAAAGGACAACAACTTGTTTCTTTTGAAAAACGATGTCAGCAAAGTGGTTTTTCAACAGTAAACATAACACTGTGATAAAATATGGTAAGGCAAGTTGGGCTTGCAGATTTCAAGGTAGATTGGAGTGTTGAGCAACAATCCGATGACGCATTGACATAATGACAGGAGCTCTAAAGCTAGCATCTCTGTTTTTACGACATAAAAACGTCTAACGATGACTGTGAGTTACTGTGGATTTCAAGATAAATAAATATGCAGCGTTCTATCCTTCTTTCAAAATATCAAAAAGCAATTATAACAAATCCCTATACTGGTATGGGCGGTTCCAAACATCTAACGGCGTGCTAAGAACAACGTTTTAGCAAACAAAACGAGACAAGCTTAACCCTATTATTTCTTCGATTGCTAGTTAGTATACGGGCATGGAAACGGGAACCTTAAATACAATACAGTTTTCATTATGTGACTTAATTAAGCTGGATGATGACCGTTTAATGTTACTAGCCGGCCGCTATAAAAAGCTAATATCTAGCAACGGTTAGCTCGCGGGTTAATAAAAGGAAAGGGGTTTATGAAAACCGAGACGAAGACACTTCACTGCGTTTTACTAAATACCTTATAGGGTCGATGAATGATGTTCAGAAGAAACGATAAATGCTCTTAGTGATTAAGTATGCAACATTTCGACAAGCTTACCTTTATCAAGCTAGTCTCCTCGCTCACGCGTCTACGGTGCTAGCACCACGAGCAAGAAACACACGCTTCCCAGCATCCCGCACTCTGATTGGACAGTTGATGAAAGTGAGAGTTGTGCTGCATTCAAGTGCCGTGCAACAATTTATTTTGCAAAAACATCCACGAAATTAAAATGTATGTTTCCTCTGCAGGAACTAGGATGGTTACAGATTAGTAGCTAACACATTTATTATTATTATTATTATTATTATTATTATTATTATTATTATTATTATTTGCAATACACAACTTTATTTATAGTATCACCTCCTTATTTTGGAGAAGAATAGAGAACAGAATAGAACAAATCTTTATTTCCCTTAATAGTGAAATTCAAGTCCACCAGCAGCAAAGTGACAGGCAAATCGAAGCAGGTAGATTTAAACAAAGAAAAAATATATCAAGACAAAAAGTAAGAATAGCAAATTGTACAGAAAGGGCAAATGTTCATGGTAGCATACTCTGATTTCAAAGAAATGTGCAACTAAGTAGCATGATTTTAAAAATATACAAAATATGCATGTGTATTTGTAGATAAACAACAAGAACAGCAACAACAACAGACTATTTACATGAAGTAAAACAAAAACAATTGCAAAGGATCACATATGAGTTTTTATTTGTTGGATAGTGGCACTTTTGATATATTTAAGCATTTAATTAATAGTCAAGGAAAGTCTTAAAGCAATTAAAAATGTATGCCAATGTCTGAATTGAAAATAAGACATTGCGATTTATTCCCAATGTCTTTTCCTAAAATTTTTATATTACAATACATTTATATTTAAGTGTTTATTTATTTAATTATTTAGTTGCTGAATTGTGAAATTTTTGGGTCATCAATACTTTCACAGTCTCTTTCAACCTGGATTATGACAATGAGTAACCAGAAGAAGATACAAATAAACTTGCTTCACATTGTCCATATCGCATGCACACCACTAGAGGGCTCCTTCTACCTATGTTTTGTAACAAACAAAATTGCTTAAGGGTTTTGAAACCGACAGGGCTAATGTATTGATTTTTTTTTTCACAGAACAGAAATAAATATTTTATAGCCTTATAACAAAGGAGTGTTTACCCCTTTGAGGTTCTATTTTTAAAAAACACATGCAGATGCATTAATGGTAATTTAATTAATAGAAGACAAACTCTTTTTCAGGTTCTTCAGGATAAACTAATATGTTAAAGAAAAAACAATTGCCCGATACCTATACTGGCTAGAATATTGATTCATGTGATCGAAACTGAAAGATCAATGAATGACCTTTTTTAAAAAAAACAAAACAAAAAAAAAAAACAAGTAAATTACAAATAAAGGATTTTGCTCCTAGAAATCACCTTCAAGCTTAAAGGCTGGAAGCAGAAAAAGTTGAGAAACATTTCATCTTTTACAAATTAAAAGAGAGTGATGCTTTTCTTTCCCACTTAAGTTTGAAAACTGCATCCCAGATCCACATGATTCCCACATTGTGGGTTTTAAAAACAGGAAGTCAAATGCAAATGTTTTGTTGCCAGTCTAAAGTAAATAAGTCTTTGTACCAGATTTAAAAACAAGAGCTGGTGCACATTAAATGTGCTTCTTGTGGAAGCGATCCAGTTTGGGAACAGACATAAAATCCGAAATCTGGTCTTCTTCTCTCTGTTTGCGATCAACAGCTGTGGAGTCTGCTCACTTGATAGGAAGTGACAGCATTGGAGCCCCTCAGGGTAGTATTGTTGTGACCAGGCTCTGTCCCTGTCACTGTGTGACATTTACCAGAATGGTCTGTACCCACAGAAGAAATCAGATGTGATTGCGTAGCATTTGGGATGAAGCAGGATTCAAGAAACAAGAACAAAGTTGTTATTACTTTAGATTCAAATTATGAGACCCCAGTAAGATGTGGCTTTTTATCTTACTGTAACAATAAATAGAAAGAGGACTTCAAATCAGTAAGAAAGACTAATTACTTTGTGGTCTTCTATAGGAGTCTATATTTTTCAAGACAATAGAAACACCTGGAAAGCTGTAATTGTTCAAATATTACAGCCTTCACACCATGCTTCCTTCCCTGCCCATCCTTCTTGTGGGCTGAGGTGTGCACCTGGTCCTTTAGGTGTTCTTCAACATCTACAAATATATAATCTTCTCTCAGATCACGAAAATGAGCTTAATGTAATTGTGAGCCTTTATTACACTCCCGAAGTCTACAAAGGTCCATCTACAGGACAAACTCATTGGCTCAGAGTACATATGACTATAGTACAACCCAAAATGTCTTCAGTAAGACTAACATTGTGGGTGCTGGACTTTGCCATTCTAACACATGGATGAAGACTTTCAAGTTTAATTTCAAGAACTGGGTCGGTTTCACAGCGTCGCTGTTAAATCCGTCGCTTCACACTCCAGCAATTCCCAACAGCCTCTTTCTGTTCAAAAGCGCAAAACCAACATTTGAAGTTAAAATGAGTGAAGAACCCTTACATTTGATAGAGAGATTAGGTACACCCTTAAATTTAAATTTATGATAGGTTACGGATATGAATATGAAAATTGGGGAGTTAGGGAGGGTTTATACGTTAATGAATTTCACACCTCTCATCGCAGCGGATGGTAACTACTGATGTCACAAGATAGAGCCGATGGCTTATTGTGATTCTTCATCACTGCTCTGTACTGTTCTTGGTGAGTCTGAAAGACACCCCCTACTGTTCTTTTGTGGGATAAACAATCTGCTTCGTCTCCCCCCATTCTTTGTACTTGGCCTAAAAAGATGGCTGTCCTAGTGGTCTGAACGACTTGCCTCCGGTCTTTGTTCGTACTCAGTCAGAAAGACACCTATCTCCTGCTCTTTAGTGGTCTACCCAATCTGCGTCCTTTCCCCCTGCCCCCATTCTTTGTACTTGGTCTAAAACATGGCTGTCCTAGTGGTCTAGATGACTGGCCACCTCAACTGTCTCTGTTTGTACTCAGTCTGAAAGACACCCATCTCCTGCTCTTTAGTGATGTAAAACGAGTTGCTACCTTAGCTCTGATTGTTTGTACTCAGCCAGAAAGACAATGTGTTAGTTGCAGTTACTTTAATTTTTTTTAATTGTCATTTTATATTTAACTTTAAACTTAAGAAGCAAACATAAAAGTCTAACTTTAGATGTACCCTAAAGTATAAAAGCAGAGTTAGTTCTTAGAGTTTCTTGTTTGTACTACATTTCTAAAGCTTATAAATGATCAATGCGAATCATCCGTATGTGCTAAAAAGGATCATAGTCAGATTAAGTAAAATATCATCAAACTCAATGCAATCAAAAATATTTATATAGATATATAGGTGGCAAGTCGTCTAGACTACTAGGACAGCCATGTTTTAGACAAAGTACAAAGAATGGGGGCAGGGGGAGAGGACGCAGATTGGGTAGACCACTAAAGAGCAGGAGATAGGTGTCTTTCTGGCTGAGTACGAACAAAGACAGGAGGCAAGTTGTTCAGACCACTAGGACAGCTATGTTTTAGACCAAGTACAAATAGTGGGGGCAGAGGAAGCAGATTGTTTATCCTGCGAAAGAACAGTAGGAGGTGTCTTTCAGACTCACCAACAACAGTACAGGGTATTGAGATGAGAGGTGTGAAATTAATTAACATATAAACCCTTCATAACCCCCCAATGTTCATATTAATATTCATAACCTGTCATAAATTTTGACTGAAGGGTGTATCTAATCTCTCTTTTGATTAATTTATTTTTAAAAAATCATATTTTAAGCTTCTGATAAGTTTTGTGACAAACTACAAACTTTCACCAATGATTTTCTTCTTGCAACTCTTATCTCCTGTGAGAAGACCAAAACACTTCAGCATTTCAAGGGTCTTCGTCACAGCTGATGAAGTCCCTTGAGACGCTGCTCTTCAACCATCTATGCCGCCTAGTGAGGTCTTTATTGGATACGCTGGTAGACACTGGAGTCCATCTACCAGCCTGGCATTTGGTAGACGGACCAGATGCCAGACTGGTCCGTCTACCATAAACTGCCCCCAGCACTGAGCTTCCAAGTGCACCATCATATGTTCCAGTGAATACTGGACTACCTCACTGGTAGCCCACAGTATGTGAACGAATAGGGCTGTCAAAAGGGTTGTTTCTATTCTAACAGTTGTTTTACTAACAAATTCTCCCGGCTGAGCTGTGGCTCTCAGTACCTCCTCCAGAGTTACCATGGGCCTTTTGGCTGCTTCTCTGATTCTTGTTCTCCTTGCTCTGCCTGTTAGTTTAGGTGGACCCTCATGTCTTTGTAGGTTTGCAGTTGTTTTATATGATTTCTGTTTTAGGAGAGGGGCTAGCTGATACTCTGTGTGATGTTCAAAGCTTGGAATGTTGTAAAACCCAGCCCTGCCCTGTGTTTCTTGGTCTTTGTGATGCTGCTTGTTGCTGTTTATTTGTTTGTTTAAACCACAAGACCGTCACAGTACAAAAGTATTTACACTAAGAAACCTAAGTGACAATTTAAGACAGTGGTTGGGCTGGGTGCTATCGAGGATTGCCAAAGCAAAAATGGGTGCATTCAAAAGCACATCTCACTTGATAAATGTAAATGAAAAATTCCACCTTCATTTGCAAACTTTGTGGCTTTTTAATCTCAAAAACCACTTCATTAGCAGTTTCCTACCGTAGATTTAAAATGAATCTGAAAAGTCATTTGTTTTTGAAGACATGAAATCAATATATTTACCGAAAAAGATAAAAGCACAAACTCTGCTGTGTGACCTTGGCCAAGGGAGTCTCATTACGGCTCCTGTTGTTCTATTGTTTTGCTTTCTGAAACAGATTCACATGAAAATCCAATAAGGGAAAGAATTGACACCCTAAGTACGGCTGTCATGATAGCCCTCGTCCCTTTCTTTGATTGAACAGCGCCCGCTTCTGCTGTTTTCCTTTCACTGGGGGTATTGGTTTTGTGAATGAAGTGGTCAAACTCCCAGCTGGTTGTTTTGATTTGGCTGGAAGGCGAGGGCAGCCACCCTCTGCTTGCATCCCCTGCTGTCCATTAAGCCCCTCTCTTGGTAATACATGGGTAATGGCCTATCCATACGCCGTAATCAGACACAAAAAAAACCCCACCGACTGTAAAAAGCCATCAAAATCAAACACACAACCAAGTGGTTAGTCGCTACGTTGACGCAGCTGCGGCCATTATTTGCAAGGGGCGGGGGGAGGATGAACGACGAAGAGCAGAACTATTAAAGGTGGCTGTGTCACAAAGACTTGCATGCGTAACAAATTTAGGAGAGCCATCGATCCAACTTATGGCAGTCTGACTTTTATGTTACCGCTTTCAACAATTTGAGTGCAATTTACTTTAATCTGCACCAATAAGCAATATCTATCATAACATCCTGTTTGTCTGTTGTGTCGTGTATGTTTTCCTCTGTCGTCATCATTGCTTTGAATCCACGATGACACTTTACCAAAAATAACAACCCATAACACCCACTATCACATGCACAGACCCCACAGTGACACATTTTGTGTGTTGTGACTGTTTTTCCCTATAATTTAACTCTCAAAAAATGTGACAGTGAAACAGGGTTTATTCAGATTTTGACAGTAAAGGATTTTTTATCAAGGGCACATTTGTTTTCAGGTTTTAACCCTTTCTTTTGTAATAAACACCATTAAAGTGGTTTGGCGGTGCTTTTAGGTTCAGCTTCTTTGCTTTTCCAAATCCGTATTTTATGAACAAATTCGTGGTACGCGTTTCAGAGCCCTGTAGCAAATATAACATGAAAATGTTAATTTAATTCTTTTCAGCCAGCAATATTTTTTTGCCAGTGATTCCAAAATGAAACATTTTCCATTGAGGTTGCAAAGGAAATTATTTTCAGATTAAAAAAGAGACAAAATGCAGGTTAAATAATAATCTACTTGATTGAAAAATCAATTAATGTTAAATCAAGGTAAAATATTTATTTACACCAACAAAATCACAATAGTTAACAGTCTTAAGCTGTTGCAGTTGATTAAATACTGACTCAGCTGGTTAAGCAAATATTTTAATGTGTGTCCAAATGTGTTACCACAGCCTGAATTTCAGCTACAACTGCAATGACAGAAGCTGACTGATTTATTTGAATTCTTTTTATTTTTAAGATGACAAACTAGTTATTATGAGTTGGATATAGGCCCCTTTTATGATTGTAGTCCTTCAAAATAATTTGTCTCATAACAAGCATGTCACAGCACAAAAATGGGTAGTTTGTGCTACGCTCATTTTTATTGTCTGGTGTTTCCCTCTTGGTATACAGGATCAAAAGTTAAGTGACCTTTTTAAAGATGCTGTTTGACAGGGACTTCTTCAGTGTGAATCAGTCGTCAGAGGTTTTCTCCCAACTTTTGTATTCATTGTGGCAGCAGCAACATATCTTGTTTGTCCTCCTCTGTCTTGAAGGATCATCTTGTTTGTTTCTTACCAGCATGTCATGTCAGGTTTATCTCTATAAGTTTTTCATATAATAGTAAATGAAATAACTTGTATTTGGGACAATGCTATCTAAGAAGCTCCAGTACAGCAGGTGACGTTCATCTGCAGCTCGACATGCTTTTTTTTTTTAATTTTTTTTTAATTGTTATTCTCCATTATTGCAAGCTGAAGTAACGTGACCCTGTAGGCGGCTACAGATGACAGGGGCCCATTATGGAAAGGTAAATCTAATTAGGAGTCTCAACAGCCACAATGCCCTGTGTCTTTGCTGGAGGGGAAACAGAGAATGTTACACCAGTGACTTGGCTCTGTGACCCTAGCATCACCCGATGAGCTAAATCATAGAACCAAGTTTGGTTTTTATGCTGAGTTGTGGAGGGTGGGATATTGGGGTTCAAATTGATAAAATAAAAAAAATTTAATTAAATGACTAAAAGTTAACATAAACATCCCTAGGATGGAAAAAGCAGTATTAGAGAAAGACTTAATGAATCCACTTCCAGTGATGAGAATCAGCAGACTCCCCTGAGTATCTGAAATTATTACTAATTTCAAGTGATTTCCAATAATCCTTGCATCCTGCTGGGAATATCTAACAGGAAAAATAAAAACATGTCTGGATGCGTCCAGACCACAATCAAACTTATCTGATATGACATTTACAAAAGAACACACACAAAAAAAGAGAAGCACAGCATGTTCAGCCTTAGGAAGTGGTGGGTAGTCATCAATGAAAAAGCTAAAGTTGTTTAAGTCACAACATCCTTTTTGATGTTTTGAAATTAGCCGATGGAGAATTTTGAAGTGTTTTAATTAAAAGTCCCAGTTGGTGATTTTTCTTCTTCCCTTATGTCTCCTTATCACCCGGACCTGCTGCTCTTTTTATCCATCCACAAACCTTAACTGCAAAATCAGATGGACAAGATAATCAGTGCAGTCTTTTGTTTACTTAAATTGGAAATCTTCAATTAACCTGCACCGTTCAGCTATAATGGAGTCACATCAATTCACATTTGAACATTATGTGAAGACTGGTAAGTGACAGCGAGTTCACAGTGCACACCACGTTAACACCCTTGGTAAAGATATGTAAATATGATACATAGGAAAATCTTTTACCACAGTCGCATGATCTCAAATCTGAAAAAGGGAAGAAAATCAATTTTGCATTTATTTTGG
Organism: Poecilia formosa; assembly: GCF_000485575.1. Classification (NCBI taxonomy): domain Eukaryota; kingdom Metazoa; phylum Chordata; class Actinopteri; order Cyprinodontiformes; family Poeciliidae; genus Poecilia; species Poecilia formosa. Next base: position 676,515 of record NW_006800065.1, read on the forward strand.
GTTGATAGGATGGGATTTTTATAAGAAAAGGTTTGAAAATGTTTGATTAGCTACCACTGATTTCTGGTTTCACTGTTTATGTATAGGGTTACGGTGGGAACGATGGTAGGAGTTCGTCCTGTGGGTCTCCATGTGTCTATCTCAGTGGTGGCTTTTCAGAGGGCCTGCTGATGCCACTGTGTGGCTGTCTTACTTCTGTCAGACTGCCACAGGGCAGATGTAGCTACAATGTAGTAGCTTGCCACCATGTGATGAATCTTTGAATGATTGGTTTAGTATAACGCACTTTGGAGTCCCTGGACTAGATGAAGCAACGTACAAATACAGGCCATTGACTTATAAAATGGCTCTTATCTTAGCCACTCTTCAAAATGAGAAAAACAAGAAAAAATTCTGTCAGATCGCTCCAAACATAAAAGTATGGAATTTGCTAAACGTACCGGAACTGGAACTGCAGCGTTCTGCTTTGATCAGATGAAGCAAAGTGCTCAAGTGCTTATGGGCAACTGTGGCTCTGTCATCTTGTGATCTGGAAGTTGTAGGTTTGATTCCAGCTTCCTCCTGCCACATGTTGATGTGCCCCTGGGTAAGGCACTAATCCCCAAATTGCCTACCAATCTGCATATAGGTGGATAAATGTGAATGCGAAAGGGTGGGGATGTGACTCTAGTGTAAAGTGCTTTGAGTGGTCAAAATGATTGGAAAAGCACTATAAAAGTTCAGTCCATTAAAAACTAAATCCATTTTGGCATAAACCAAAGCATGAGTATGTGGTTAAGCAAGTCATGCCCATTATAATGCATGGTGGAGGATCTGTTAGACTGTGGGTCTATTTCTCTTGGAACGTTTCCTGGAAAAAAAATTATTATCGTGACTGGCATCCGACTCCTTAAAGGCAGAAAACTTAAAGTATTCACGGAATAAATATTTTCAGTGATCATTTTAGGCATGTCAGTCAGTATGGCCCACATGATTTTATGTAGAAATATATTTATTAATGGAGTTGGTAGCACTGTTACCTTGCAGCAAGAAGGTTCTGGGTTCGATTCCCAGCCTGGGGTCTTTATGCATGGAGTTTGCATGTTCTCCCTGTGCATGCATGGGTTCTCTCCGGGTACTCCGGCTTCCTCCCACAGTCCAAAAAACATGACTGTCAGGTTAATTGGATTCTCTAAATTCTCCTTAGGTACCTACCCCGCCTCTCGCCCGAAACGTTCGCTGGAGACAGGCACCAGCACCCCTGTCTACCCCACTAAGGGACAAGGGTGTACAGAAAATGGATGGATATATTTATTAACATGAAAAGTTTTCCCCATTAAATAAAATGACTACATTTTGGATGTTTATGTTAAAGCTTTCCTACACATGCTCAGGGTAGTGGGAGCAACAACATGTGTTGAGGGTGCTGTATGTTTGCCTGTGGTAGTGAATTATGTGGAATTAACAGCCTCTTGCTGGTTACGCTGGATGGTCATGTCACAGACACAGCTGTGTCACTCTGTAGTTACCGGCCACCCTGGCACTAAAGTGATGAGGACAGTCGTCACGAGCCATTGAGCATCAGTCCCCCCCAGCCACTCGCCCACCCGAGGAACACTTTATGCCACCGCTGTCATTACACATGTAGACAGAGACACTGGAAGAGCACTCTGTGTGATTACTCATTCCACTTGGCAGCTGTATTTTGACACATGCAAAAACAATCACAGTCATCAACACAGACTCTGTAATAAAAGAAGCGGGAGGACACGGGGGAACGTGGGGAATAAGAAGCTGCTTTTCTTGATAGTTTAAATGTTATAAAATTACACATTGGAAAATTAGATTTGATAACTGAGAATCACAGTGATGAATATTTTCTAAAATGATTATCTTAAAAATTGCAAAACTTCCTTTAGATTATTTAGATTCGTTTTTCTTGGACATGTCCTTCTTTGCATGGGCGTATGCTACAATTTTTCAGAGCAGACCATGAATGGTCCTACCCAAGAAATGCGGGCCTATTTTTTGCACTGTATTCAACCCTTGTCTCAATTGGCTCAACACACACCAACCACAAACATTCATAATCCTTCAAGGATGTCTCTTGCTTCTTTTAATTTTTTTTTTTTTCAATCTTGTCGATTTTTTCCTTTTCAGCTGTAGAGAATAGATTTTCTTTATCCATCCTCTGCTGTGCAGCTACCTTTTCTTTATCACTCTTTTTCTTCACTGCGGTGCCAATGAGCATAGAACTCATCAGTTCGTTTTTGTTGTTGTTGTTGTTGTTGTTTTGGTCACTTTTCTGGGTCCAGCCTCTGAGAATGGGCTTGATTCCTCTGCCATGACTCCATTACATCAGAGCTGGTGCACAGCTCAAAGAACTTTAGCGGGCTCAATGATGGCCTGAGAGTGGGGGTGAGTGGGATCAGATGTGTCCCGTTTTGTGTGTTATTTAGTGTTACCTGACATGCAGATGATGGGGAAATTAGATCAGTAGTTGTACTTCTTGCATTTCTGGTATGCTGTGAATAGCGAAGGGGCTACAGGCAGAGAAAGCAAAGCAGTGCGAGTGTAGGAAGTGGTAGCAACCCCAAATCCATTCACAAAAATATGACGTTTTAAAAGGCATGTTTGCTCTTTAGAGAGCTAAAGCACAGTACATAATACATCCC
>NW_006800065.1:679894-683430 GCF_000485575.1 Poecilia formosa
TGTCTCACTGATTCTTATTGTTTTTGATGAAAAATATATGACCAATGTATTCCCTGCAGAAACCATTTAAACATCTGGTCAGGAATTAAGAAGCAGCAAATTCTACCATGACTTCTTTTATTCTCTAAATATTGAGAAAATGAACAAAACAATTTTGGACTTCTAAACCAAAACAAGGGACTCAGTGGTCTAATTCTGTATTTGCCTTCATGGGGACTTGATGACAGTGATCACAGGGAGTTACAATGCTTATAGTGCGTGATATGGTGGTGTTTACCCAACATTATTACCGTTAATAGGATATTTATTTTGGGTTTTTCTCCTAATCAGCTGAATGAGTGTGATGAACTTCACTAAGGTGACAAACGTTGCTGATCAGACGGCTGAAGAAAAGAAACGTGGAGGATGATGAATAATAGCCCAGCTGGCCGCGTTAGCTGCAATTAGTCCATGTGAAGTCTGACAATTGTACAGAGAAAAGCTGACACAAAGCCACAATGCTGCAGCTGAATCAATACATAATTGTAATAATTATCATCCTGGTGTCATTTGTGGACGTGTCGACAATTCCAGTGAAGAAGATGGAATTGGATAAACACAGAGGCTTTAAATGGCAGAGGGCGTTGCTTTCTCAAGTGCGACGTTTCTAACAAAAGGTAGCCCTGATACCTGGCGTGAACGGCAAAGAGACACAACTCACGATCGGAAATCTAAATGCTTCCAAAATAATTTCTTGGAGCCAATCTTTTGCACAGAATCAAGAGGTCAGGTTGAAGAGTTTTCATGTCATATTGTAATTATCTTTAAATCTTTCTAGAAAAATCACTAGATGTGTGCGCATGTGTGGGATTTACTACAAAGTGTACATTACCTTTTAAAACCACTTTAATTAGTGAACCATAATTAGTGTAAATCTGATAAATGTATTATAATATTTTTATGTCACAGTCAGGAAAAAGTAAAAGTTTTTAATGATTGGTAGCTTGTAAATTTGTCAGATACATGCTCTGCTTGTTTCTTGTTGCTTAAGTTACAGCAATATATCCATGCTGATTACACAAAACGAGTCTTAACTAGGATTAAAACCCCTGCTTATAATGTCTCCTTCTTTCTGAACTTATTTATAAAACTCTAGAATGAGAGTGAGAAGATGTAATCTACTGATAAGCAGATTTTAGGCTGGTTTCAATCTAATTAGTTTAAATTTATTTGGACAAATTAGACAGAGGATATTTGTAAAAGTCAAGAAGGCGGATCGATCCTGAACCTGTATACAGTTGTTTTACCTGTTCTGTTATGCAAGGACTAGCATATATGAGTTATATAAATCTGAGTAAGTCTGGAAATAAAAGAAGCTCGAAAGCATAATTTATGTTCTTGTTTTTATAAATACACAAACAGAAACATGTATGGGAATAAATCCTCAGCAGAGAATCATAAAGTAGAATGACAAACAGTACTGTTTGTGTTTTTCTGTCTCTTATCTCCAATCTGATTTCCTCAAAATATACTCAAGCTACTAAAATGAGACGGATGGAAGAGAGCATAAAATTGGTAATTGTTCCTATCTCTGGATAAATGTCAAGCTTCTGTCTCTTACTCTGCCTTTTATGTCATACCACTTCCACAAAAAGGTCAATATGAAGAACAAAAAAAACCTTTTATTTTAAAAAGCCCCTTTATAAAGATGCACTTACAGAAATTCTGCCTTGCAAATGTTCACACCCCCTTAACTTTGTCAGGTAACAAACACAAACTTCAGAGTATTTTCTTGAGATTTTATGTGAAAGACCAACACAAACTAACACATAATTGTAAAGAGGAGGACAAATCTTGACTTTTTAATAAAAGTACGACATCTATCATTGTCATTTTAGAACGAATATGATCATTTGTATTAATAAGTATATTTTCTTTATTCATCACCTATACTTTGTTATCAATGCAGAGTCACTGGTGCCTATTTCCATTATTCATTGGGGAAGTTCCTTACAGGACACACAGGAAAAACAACCATCCATGCACAACTATGGATAATTTAAGAGAGACCAATTAACCTAACAATATCAAGATTTTGGACCATGACAGGAAGCTGGAGTACCCAGAGAGAAGCCAAACATGCAGAAGGAGAACATGCAAACTCCATGCAGAAAAACAACAGCCGAGATTCAAACCCAGGACTTCCTCCCTGCAAGATAACACTGATGCCAATTTCTCCACAATGCAGCCCCTGATATGATTGTATATCAATGATTCACATGATATTTTTGTAACATTGCGTAATAATACAACAAAACCAACATATGTTCAACGAAAGCATTTTGGAAGTTATTTTTCATAAAACATCAGCGAAAAACAGGATTATGAAGGTGATAGAAGACAGTAAATAGATCATAAAGTTGCAGAAAATTGTTTTTCAGCAGAAACAGAGGAGCTGGTCAGAGCTGAAGCTAAGTATTGAGGCATTACAAAAAGAAAACAAAACCTTCTCCAAACTGCTAAAGTACCAAAATACTTGACACTGGGCTGCTGGTTCAGTTTCCTGACAGACAATTTTTAGGCATTACGTCCAAATTAAATTGTTTAGATTAAGCATTTCCATGTGTTGCAGTTCAGACTGAAATAGTGTTGAGAGTCTGTGGCGCGACGTAAAAATCGTTGTTCATGTTCTCTCATGTAATCTGACTGAGCCTAAGCTATTATGCAAAGAATGGTGGGCAACAAAAGAAGCAATATTTCTACGTTTAGAAGTTTGTGTTTGTAACAAAACAAGTGTAAAGGTCTGAATACTTTCCCAAAACACTGTAGCTCCTACGACTGTCATTTGGTTTAGCATTTTCTTTAATCTTTAGGTTATCAATCCTGGCCTCCAACATGAGATGAAGCCGCATTTTTCCACCTTCTCAGGGTTACACCGGTGCTCTTTAGCATTTTCAGCCTGAGCGTTCAGGTTTAGGTAAGAGTCACACAGGATCTCGCTTGAGTTCTCTGCACCCTTACGAGGTCGTGATACTGCGGCATGTGGCCAGAGGTCCACAGATAATCCCTTTACCAAATTTTGCCTGTGGGCATCGTACATCATTCGCAATCATGTTAAACCACTAAAGTCATCAGCCTAAAGCGCTGCAAATCCACTTGATGTGGTTGTTGCTGAGGTAAGATACTGGCAGAGTACCTGCAAGGAGAAAAAACAACATGTTGTTCTCTTGCCTGTTTGGAGCAGGTGTGAGGTCTTTTTTTTTTTCTATTCCCTATCAAATCTAATTTGTCAGGAGCTGTGCAGATTGGATTGAGTTGATAAAGTGACTTAATTTTCTACAGTTGACTTTTCTTTCGTCTAACCTTTAAAATAAAGCCCTGAGGTCAAAGCTTTGATTTTTGTTTAAAGATAATACAATGTTCCCAATTAATGGGTGGAGAATATATTTTTTGCGATTTATTTATAGAATGAGCTGTGGCTTACATAAAAACTAATTATTTTACACTAAATTATGAGAATACGTGTAACAACTGAAAAACGTCCTGCTTCAAACCTA
>NW_006800065.1:683531-695509 GCF_000485575.1 Poecilia formosa
TATATATATATATATATATATATGTATGTATATGTATGTATGGACAGTATATATGGACAGATCCAAGCGAGACTGAGTCTGATTCAATGCACTGATTGATTCGAGTGAGATTAGCGCGTTTGACGTCAGAAACCGCAAACAAATGATGCTATAAAAAGAGTAAACCTGTCCGCTAAAAAAATGTGAAAGACCTCCCAGCACAGAGAGCCGCAAACACACTTTCACCTCTGCTACAGCTGACCGTCGATCTTAAAGCCTGAAGATGCCTCTTTCTAGCAGCTCCACGTCCTCCACCAAGAGCATCCGCAGAGCCGCGTCCGAGCTGGAGAGGTCGGATTCCATCACGGTAAGAAAGAATATGAAAAAAAAAAAAGTTATAATAATTATCAAGTTTGCTAATTTAGAAGAGTCTCGGTGTATTTATGCTTTTCGTAAGTTGTCATAATTCGGAACCGCTAAATGTGGATACGTCTAGAATAAAGCGCAATACCGAATTTACGCAACGCCATGCGGTACTGACAGCGCGTAAGGTGTTTTGTTTCAATAATCAAAATCGCCCCTCAGTCCTGCTCCAAAGAGTGCTAAAATATACACTGTGGTATAGTTATGTTTTAGGGTTTACCTCGAATGCATTGCTGTCCCAATGCGCATTTGGAGATGTAAAGCGCTCCCGTCCAATACCCAAAGTCCAAAAAGTAAGAATAGACAAACAGTTGCCCGTATCTGATGTTGTGTGTGTGTGTGTGTGTGTGTGTGTGTGTGTGTATGTTCTGCCTGGGAGATGAAATCACATAATGCAGGAGGGATATTTTTTGCTCCTCTAACAGTCTCAGAGGTTCATCGGAAGACGGCAGAGTTTGATCGAGGATGCGCGGAAGGAGAGAGAAGCTGCCGCGGCAGCGGCGGAAGCAGCGGAGGCCACCGAGCAGATCGTGTTTGAGGAGGAGGACGGAAAAGCGCTGCTGAACATCTTCTTCACTTTGAGGAACTCGAAAGCACCTGCGCTGTCCAAGACACTCAAAGTCTTCGAGGTAGGAGGCAGATTAATTTGAGACTTAAAAATGGAACTCGGTGTGACTTTGTTGGCTTGAGTTGGATGCAAGTTCAAATGTATTTTATATATTAGTCAAGGCTCTTAGATGAGCGATGTGGGTTAAAACCTTCCACGCTATTTCAATCAGACTTAAATCAAGGTTTTTCATGTTAAAAATAAAATTATGTACTTAAAAAAATAAAATAAAATAAAATAAGAAAAAAATAAAACAAAATTAACCTCAACCAGAAATAATAAAATCTGGCTGTTATTGTGTGTGAGCAATTTATAAAGACTTTTTGAATGTTACTTATCCATAAATATATCTCAGATATATTTTACACAACTTCTATAATAAATCTACAATTTTTATGTAACTTTTTCATAAACATAGATAAAAGTTTGTAAGTTAAATATTTGAAATATCTCAATTACCGTATATATAGAATAGAATACAATAGCCTTTATTGATCCCCAAGGGGAAATTATATATATATATATATATATATATATATATATATATATATATAAAATTAAATCTGGAATTTATAAGCTTTGAAATACATGCTGCCTAAAAAAAATCTGGAATAACCAGCATGTTGAAAAACCATGAGTATTGTGGTGAGTCTGAAAGCCAGCTTTCACTACGCACCGGGACGCAGAATTATTTGCATTCATGAGCCCAGTTTGTTTAATAGAGAGGAGGAACGAATGCAAAAACATAACATCACAATTGAACAATGGAGTTATGGCTTTAACTGTGGAAGAATCATGTGTCATCCATCCCTCATAAGTGTGCTGATTGTATTTCAGACGTTTGAAGCCAAAATTCACCACTTGGAAACTCGACCATCCAGAAAGTTGAGGGAGAACCTCGAGGGCCTGGAGTACTTTGTGCGCTGTGAGCTGCACCTCTCAGACGTCAGTACTCTGGTCAGCTCTATCAAGAGAAATGCAGAGGATGTCAAAACCACCAAAGAAGTCAAATGTAATCATACATTTTACTTCGGAGATCATCTGTATAACAAATCTGCTGTTTTGCTCAAATAAGAACCACAAAGTGTCATTACATTTCTATGTTTTCTTTCTACTTCTTCCGTACCAGTTCACTGGTTCCCAAAGAAAATAGCAGATCTGGATAGATGCCATCATCTGGTCACAAAATTTGATCCAGACCTAGATGAAGATCACCCTGTAAGTAATGCATTTGCCAGGAGCAAGGAAGAGCAGGAATACAGATCACAGTACAAGGGGCTGTTATGACTTTGTGCCATTATGTCATAACGCAGACAGTCTGACCAGTGTCTTTGATATGTGATTTGACCAGGGATACAGAGACCCAGCCTACAGAGAGAGAAGAAAACTGATCGGGGACATTGCTTTCACATACAAACAGTGAGAAAAAGCAGTTTCACTTCACAGACAGAGATGAGCAGAAATACTTTGAGATTTTTTTTGACAAATGTGTGTTTATATATCTGTGTCTGCAGCGGGCAACCGATTCCTAGAGTGGAGTACACAGAAGAGGAGATTAGCACATGGTAAGAACCTACAAAGTAAAAATGGTTAAAATTTACAAACATTGTTTTGTTTTTTTTCCCCACACTCATTCTTCCACAGAATAAATTCAGTCTTGCTGTGGCAGTTGTTGACGTGTGTAACATGGCGTTTGGGGCACCAAGAGGTGAAAAATCAACCAAATAAAAACAAAACAATAAAAACTTACCCCGAGCTACTTTTGCATAGCTTATTTGAATGTTAAATGAATGGGAGTGGGTACCCCTGTGGTGTGCAGACTGTAAGCACTAAAAATAATTTGACTGATAACGCTGCAGTTAATGCGGCGCGTCTCAATTTCAGTCCTCAGGCCCCCCTGCTCTGCATGTTTTAGATGTGCCTTTATTCCAGAACAGCTGATTCAAATGGTTGCATGACCATCAAGTACTGCAGAAGGCTGTTAATCACCCACAGATTCAGTCCAGGTGTGTGGCTAAAACATGCAGAGCAGGAGAGGCGTGAGGACTACAATTGAGAAACATCGAGTTAATGTAATTTGCAGTAATTTGTCCTTTGTAGCATGGGTTAGTGCTACAAAAAGGGACATTTCTGTGTTTATTCAAGAGTTTGAACTGTGTTTAACATTTTATAGTTCAATAAGTTATTTTTTTTTAAATGGATGATTCTCCACTGAACAACATTCTTTGAAAGAGAAAATGTGACTTTTTTTTTTTTTTTTTAGATTAGGATCACCTTAGAATTGGACAGGTTCCAAAAGCACATTATATATTAGACTACCTACCTACCTGTCTGTCTCAATATTAGGTCAGTAACAGTTTTTAATGTTTCTGATAAGTTACAGAGTTAAACATTTTGCAGACTTAATCTGGATATGAGAGTAGTTGGATTTGGGGCAGCAGAAGAATTACGCCACGGTACAGAATTGCCAGTGATCATAAATAATAAATCATACTTTTGGGCCAAATATTATGAATCCTCCAGTAAATAATGTACAGCCAGAGGGCAGTAGAGGAGCATTCAGTTTCCAGTAGCCTGGGTGTGTCTCACAATGAACAGTCATTTTTTTTTTTTGCTAGTTCTTCACAGCTTCTTAATATCCTGCTGTGGTTCTGCCTATGAATGCCAGAATGTAGGTTTTTATGCAGAATGTTAAACTGAAGAAAATGAGTAGGGTTCCTTATAGTGTTCATATTGTTATATGGATTGATTGATTTATGGGTATAAAGAGTCATGAAACCAACTATTTTAGGCACAAATATTTTATGTTTTTATTGTTAGACATCTCCAGACACCGAAACATTTTTGTAACAAAAAAAGTATAATGTACAAGTATGTTTAAGATCAGCACAGTACCAGTATTGCAACAGATTTAGTCAGTGACGCATGACATTTCTAGTAACTAAAAAAAATAAAATAAATCGACAGCTGATTCGTCCTCATTGTAAAAATCAATACTTAAATCACGTCCTTAGCAATTCGTGATATTTGCAATAGCTCCGATTGCAAGTGTCGTACATGTAGCACACATTCAGAATCGGACACGGACAACTGAGATAGTTTAAGAAGATTTATTTTACAGGTTCGTAACAGGACGGCTCCCGAGGATGAGACGGGAAGATTGGCAACAGCTATAAGGGATGATGAGATCTGTTAGTTCCCGTTTTCGGAAAGGAGACCTGAGAAAGGGCAGATTTCTTACGGAGTTCTGGTGGACATGAGGCTCGGGGAAGAGGTTCTGATCCTGAGTGCGGCGAACAGCGGCGGATTCAGGGGTAGAGCGGCTCGGAGGAGAGCGGGCAGGCAGGAGCGTCTTGGCAGATCTGCTGCAGGAGGACAACCAGGAATGAGCGAGCCTGGATATCTTCAAACAGGAAACAGAGAGGCGTTAAATCTTTAAAACTCGGAGGAGACGAGGCGAATTCAGACCAGGAACTCGGATCATAGAACATAAATTAGACGTGGAAGACTTGATCATATCAAACTGAGGTTAATCGTCGGGCGCTGAATGGTTGTTTGTCCGGCAGTTCCTTATAAACGCCAACAGACCAGAGGAAGATGATTCTTTACAGGTGTGCTGGCATCACCCGGCTTCGGAGCCCCCCTGCAGAGATCATCTTAAAGGAAAGATGTCTCACTCACGCCAGCCACACAGATCAGGATCGCAGCAGTAAGAGTCTCACTGGCAAGACACAGGCTGTTTGGAGAGATTTTGTGAACTTACACCAGCAGGTGGCAGTGATAGGCGTGACTCAGTGGAATGTAATGAAACAACTAATCCTAAACTTGGCCCCAAGCTATTTGAGAAAGAAACTTGTTCTTGAATAGCTGTAGATACTCCTGTTCATAAAGGGATTTAACACAGTGCTAAAGATAATAAAAATAAGAAGGAAACATAAGCCTGATCGACTCAGAAGTAAAGTCATTATCAATTTTATAACTGGTTTGACCACATTTTCAGTCCTCAGTCAGCATCCTCACTTTTAAAGCAAAGAAGCTTTCGGAAACTGAGGCTTCGTTTTATTTTATTTCATGTAGGCGTCAAGTCTACTCGACCCTTAGAGACTTGTACATCACCCACGCCTGCAAAGAACACCTCGAGGCCTTTCGTCTGCTGGAGAAGCACTGCGGCTACAGTCCAGACAACATTCCCCAGTTGGAAGACGTGTCACGCTTCCTTAAAGGTATCATCTGAATGTAATCTATGAAAGGAATGAAACCTAAGCACAGATGTTGTGTGATTCCACAGTCTTGGTGCGCTTATAAAATGTTTTGAACTGACGCAGAACGCACAGGGTTTCAGCTGCGTCCGGTGGCAGGCCTGCTCTCAGCCAGAGACTTTCTGGCAAGTCTGGCATATCGCGTGTTCCAGTGCACCCAGTACATCCGACATGCCTCTTCCCCCAATCACTCCCCAGAACCGTGAGTATTAATGTGATTCTATGGGGGCACAAAGTTAAAACTAGCTGTACATACCATATAAAATTCATTTAATTTTCCTACTGTCTGATATTAAAGACTATTTCTTCCTTTTTTTATGTTGGTTAGGATTACAAAATGTATTTGCCAAATGCCAAAATCATAATTGTTTTTCCAGACAATTCTTTATTACTGTGTTTAAATTTAGAAGTTGGTATATGTTAAAATAACTATGCTCTGCAAAGCTTTAGGAAAGCCCAGCTGATTATGTTGATGACAAGTCCCTTCCTACATGGACTGAAAAGTCTCTCAGGAAGGAAAAAGCCTTTCTCCAAAAGCAACACAAAAAGCCACATCCATCTTGCAAACGCACATTTGGGTAAAAACGTCTTTGGAGTCATGTCCCATGGTTGGATGAGACTAAAACTGAAGGTCGACCACAGTGGCCTATGTCTGGAACAAAACTGAGAAGCTTGTATGACTGAGAACACCAACAACAAATGAGAAGTGTGATGGTGGCAGCATCATGTTGTGTAGGTGTTTTACTGCAGGGGAAACTTGTACCCTTCGCAAATGGGTTGACATCATGGGGAATGAACATTATGTGGGAAATATTGCAGCAGCTTCTCCAGACATCAGCCAGGAAGTTAAAGCTCGCAACAAATGGGTCAAATTAGATACAAAGTGGCTTATAGACTGAACCAAGTCAATGTTTTGTTCTGTTTTTAACTCCACTCCACTCTAAGGTTTGTGGGCAAAGCCCAAAAGGATGAGTGCTCACAAGGCATCTTGTTAACCCGACTTAGATATACCCACTCTTTCCATTCTTTCCCAATGAATAGTCTAAATATTCCAACAAACTAATCTGAGAAGTGTCAGAGTTTTGCAAATAGTTATCTCATGAATAAGTTGTTTGTCTCTCTACTCTAAGCTGGAAACAGGATGAGGTGGACCATCCTGTTCTTGGAGAAACCGGTTTCGGCTAGTTCAGAGAGACCCCTGTACTCCTTATCTTTAAGTTTCTGTTTTATGACCGACCCCCAGCCCACTTTGAATGAAACCAGGCTGCTGCAGGGGGACAAGCTGGAGTTGTCCTGAGGCACCACTGAGACTCTCCCCCTTTGCAAAGGCTGAAGTGATACTACTCCCTGTGTGGTTCTTTATATGTACAGGTTAAAATACGTAAACAAGAAGCTCCTATGAAATCTACAATTAAATAAGATTTGAAAACATCCCTAAAAAAATATGTTGTTCATTATTCTAGGATATAGCAAATAGAACATATGTTGGTAATCCTGCCTGATCTAAAACCGATAAAGTTTGGTCTGATTTAATGTCAGACACAACTATTGGTTAGGGGCCTTTTTATACGGTCTGAGGTGTTTAATTTTCATTGAGGTGCAGGTTATGTGATAATTTCTGTGCTTTACAAAATGAATGTGGGATCAGCAAATCAGTGAACACAAAATGCAGAGCAAAGTACAGAACTGCCATTTTTGCACCAAATAAGTCAGTTAAAAATGATTTAGCTGAGTTAATTTTTAAGAAAGTTCCACACAAATTATCTGTGAAGGAATAAATGAGAAAACTTCCTTTTGCTTCTATAGTTTTCCAGCTTGTTTGATGGTAAATTACATTTTTGTTTTGTTTTCTGTCTAACTCTATTGTTTTTGCCACTACACCAGCATTCAGTGAAAGTAATTTAGGTATGTTTCCTCAGAATTTTCTTTGCATGTTCAAAGTTGAGTTTGTCTTTATTTTCAGGGACTGTGTCCATGAACTCCTGGGCCATGTCCCCATGTTGGCTGATCGCACTTTTGCCCAGTTTTCACAGGTTAGAGTCCAATGACTTTCAGATTATTTTCTGCAGTGTGGAGCTTTGATGTTTCAATGACGTTTTTTGGGTTTTTTTTTTTTTTTGGTTTTGTTCTGCAGAACCTTGGACTGGCATCACTAGGGGCATCAGATGAAGACATAGAGAAACTATCTACAGTAAGAGTCTTGTTCTGACTGCAATGAAATCACTGAAAAGACTGTGTTTAAGCTATAACGTTACAATAAGTGACACATGTGCAGTTAATTTTGTTAATGTTGACACTATTCTTTGTTGTTTCTCTCACCAGCTGTACTGGTTTACAGTCGAATATGGTCTCTGTAAGCAAAACGGTGAGGTTAAAGCTTATGGGGCTGGGCTGCTTTCTTCCTATGGAGAGCTTGTGGTACGTTGCAGCATATTTGTCTTTCTTTAAAAACAAGAAAACACAGCCGAGTGAGCTCCCATCTAACTCCTTCCCCGTCACCTCCTTTCAGCATTCTCTCTCTGATGAACCCGAGGTGCGGGAGTTTGATCCAGAGGCTGCAGCGTTGCAGCCCTATCAAGACCAGACCTACCAGCCAGTCTACTTTGTTTCAGAGAGCTTTCCAGATGCCAAGGAGAAGTTCAGGTACTTAGTTCTTTATTGAGTTATACAGATATATAGGATCATATGAAAGGAGAAGAAAGAAACGGAGAAGAAAAAGAACAAGAGGTTGTGTGAGGACAAGGTCAGAGAACAGCCAGCCAAGCCCGAGGCCACAAACTGTTGTAGGTCAGCCATAGCAGCCAGAAGACAGCTGTTACTAATATAGCCTTTCTTACCAAGGCAAAACTCTGCAGTTTTATTTGGCAAACAGATAATGTTGCTCTGCAAAACAAGTAGCTTCAGTGAGTGTTTTGACAGTCTTTAGTCTCCAATGGGATACAGCAAATGACATAAGAACAAGGTGACGAGATGAGAAGATAGCCAGCATGGAGATGTTTGGAAAAACAAAGCAAGTAGGACAAAGGATGTTGTTTTTTTTTATCTACTTTGTAGAGCAATGTTTTCTTATTCTTTTATAAAGTGCTTTCATGCATTGATATCTCACTTGATCCTCTCACAATTTTTTCTTTTACCAGAACATACGTAGCAGGCATCAAGCGTCCGTTCTCGGTGAGGTACGATCCGTACACATGCAGCGTCGAGGTCCTGGACAATCCTCTGAAGATCCAAGGTGGTCTGGAAGGTGTGAAAGATGAGATCAAGGTGCTGACCGATGCCCTCGCCGTTTTGTCATGACGACCTCTGCCGGTTGTTTGCTTTCTCTACGCTGAGCTCTGCAGTGTCCAAAGTGTGACGAGACTAACGTGCGTATCTTTATGTGCTGTAAATCCAGTACGATGTTGAGTTGTTGCAGTTTGTGTGTGTGTGTGTGTGTGTGTGTGTGTGTGTGTGTGTGTGTGTGTAGGGAAAGGGCCACCGATGTCGACCACTTCCCCCAGTGTGAATGCATTTGTGGAATAATGTACTGTGGTTCTACTTGACTGGACAAATTTCACGCTTTAATATGTAAAAGTGTTCACATGTACCAACACCGGAGCCACAATCAAAGAGAGTTGTATTTCTGAATGTATTCAAAGAAAATGAAATAAATAATATAAATTATTTTAAAATCAAAGAAATGTAGCAGTTTAGTGGAGATTATATTCCAAAGTGTACATTTTAGTCCTTTGTTTTAACAAAAATATATATATTTAAATATATTGTAAGTGCTTCTTAAATGATTTATTTTTCTGCATTGAATAGGGGTTTTCACATTAATTTGTCATTATCTGTGCTGTATTTGCCTCATTTGGTTTTACATGCATGATGAAAAAAGTTAAAAAATGAGAAAAAAGATACATCCAATAACAATTGCAAATAAACATTGTTAAATAACTGTTGTTTACTTGGGTTTTGCACTGTGTCAATTGTCAAAAAAATAAATAAATAAAAATAAATAAAATAAGACTTTCTCACCTATATGCCACAAGAGGGAGCACTCCTACAAGTTGAAAATGTCTGTAAAGTTTAAAGGTTTTACTATGAAACAAAATTCTTGTTCATCATCTGGGCAAAACCTACAATGTTCTGTTTTTTTCCAAAACTAATAATTCATATTATGGTTTTCTTTTCTATACTGAATTATATGTCTGCACATACACCATAAAACAAACTGTTAGAATTTAACTGCTCTTGCATCAGGTTTTAATCAATATTCAAGTGTTCTAGATAAGTGTAATGGCTGAAGACAAATTAATTAGTTAATTATTTTTCTAAGTACTCAGTTAATTACATTGTAACTGGAGAAGTGAAGAGTGGATAAACACTTAAGCACGCTCCATACACACTTAATACAGAAACTTTTAAAGGTCTTGAAATTAGCTTATTAAACAAATATATGATACAGGTATGGCTCAATAAATTAGATTACATGAACAAGTTGAAAAACAGAAAATTCATTTATCAAATTTTAAGGATGGTTAAGCCAAAAAATGCTCATCCTAAAGAGGTTGACTGGTCACAGACTGGCATATTCAAACAATTAAATGGAAAACTGAGTGGCAGAAAAAAAAGTGAGGTGAAGTGTTATATATTTTTTGAGGACCTGAACTAAAGGCTTTCTTCATCTGTAAGCCTTAATCATCATCAAAATGACCAGAAATAAATAGTTGTAACATATCTCTCTGTCTGAAATGAATCTTTTGTACAATTCATGATCACATCAGCCTCACAATTTTATGTTGGACATCATCAAATGAGAGCAGTCGACTCGAGAAACATCTTCCACATTTCTAAACAACTGTTGTAAGTTGCGAAAACATCAATTAAGTATCAAGTAATTTAGTGACACTAGACATTATGCTAAGAATATAAAAAAAATCAATACATTTGTTGTCAAAAATGGCGCTTTCTTGTCGGCAGCTCTTTGGGTCTGATCCTGTGACAAGACAATCCAACACTGGATTTCAAATGCATCGGCACCCTGTGGAGAGTTTTGTCCGGACACATCACCGACTGCCCGGTCGAGAACGAGGCTGCAAATCAGATCCCGGATCAGCAGATCAGCAGCATTTGCCGCTGATTTCAAGCTGCGAGACAAACAAAGGGAGCTTCGCGATCTGGACCAGTAGGTGTCAGTCTGACTTTGGAGATTTCTACCTTTTTTTTTTTTTCTGAAGAAGACACTTGCATAGTGGACACCCCCCTTGTATATTCTCATTTAGAAAATGATGTGATCTCCCTTGTTATCTATAAAGTTTGAGATATTTTCTTTACACTAAAGCTGCTCCTCTTGATGAGTTAAAATCCTGGAATCTTATTTAAAGAAAACTTGACTTGTTTGCTCTTTTTGATGCCATATATCCGGATTCTGTTTATTATTATTATTACTATTTGACTCCCTGATGGCTCCAATTGATGGCTATTTTAGAGTCACTGCTGCATCCTGCTTCTGTGCATCAGCATCAGGTCGGTAAACCACAGTCCAATCTTCCACTTTCCACCGTCAGACCACCTTTGACTCCCCCCTCCCCCCATTTACTTTTATATGCACACCTGAGTCAGAGGACAGCCCGCAGACTCTGTGCACAATGATTCCACTCAATCTTAATCTTAATTACAGCAGGGCGGAGACATTGACATTTTTCTTGGAGTCGCAGGAATTACGAACTATTCTCGTTCAGTCTGCGCCCTGTGTAAACAGTGTGATTGTAGGTTACAGAGCGTAAACGCAGAAAATGCCAGTGGAAGAGTTCCAAATTTGGCGACTCTCGCTCTCTCCCTCTTGTTCTTCCCTCTTTTGCGCGTTTTTTTTTTTTTTTTTTCCTGTAAGCACTTTTCCAACATCTCTGGGCCATTTTCTTTTTTTTTATCAAGAGGAGGAGCGAGGACGAGGATGGGTGTAAGGGGCGTGTTTTAGTATATAATAGTTCTCCCGGAGAAGTTTTGCCTGTCGCCTGGTCTTTGGGACAGCCTCTCACACATCATCTCTATTATAGCCAAACCAACTGGGAAACTAACTCACCTGCAATATCGCCTACCAAAATAACTCCCCGCGACTTTGACTACCCTGATGCCATCTGACATGGAAACCCAGCAAAGATCCGGACACCACTCACTTTGTCACACCTGCCGGAGAACGGAGAGCTGCAGGATGAAGGTAACTGGAGCACAAATAGTTTCAGATCACCCCCCCCCCAGTTTGAGCTGTGAGAGGGCTCAGGCTGTGGGAAGAGTGGATTTGTTGCGGATGGTGGGGTAGTTAGGGGAGGCACATAGATGCTTGATGGCATCAGTTTTCTGCATTTTGAACAAGCGGGATTTCTTGATTTGCATGCAGCAAGAGAAAGTTCAGGATGCACAAACTACAAAGAGAGCATGGGTTTTTAATGCCACGACAAAAAAAAAAAAAAAAAAAAAAAAAGACAAGAAACGAAAGCTTTGGTTTTAATCTCCCCTGACCTGGATGTTGCGCCGTTCGCCGGACACGGGCGCAAGAACAGCTGGTCGCCTTGCCAGCAGACAGGGGGCGGTAGGTCTGAGGGTCATTGAGCTCACTCCGGGGTGTGCAAGGGGAAATTATATGCTGAGTCTGTATTTTTGGGGTAGTTAACTATCGAGCAGCCGGCCTTGCAACTTTCTGGGATGGAGGTGGAGGAGGAGGAGGAGGA
>NW_006800065.1:695894-731977 GCF_000485575.1 Poecilia formosa
GCTTTAATGCGTGTGTGTGTGTTTGTGTGTGTGTGTGTGTTTTTCGTCCCTGCAGGTCAAGAAGATGTGCTCGACCAGCCGTGCGTTGCTCTTTGCGCTGGCTCTCACGCTCTACGTTGTGGAAATGGCCTCGGCAGAGACGTTGTGTGGGGGAGAGCTGGTGGATGCGCTGCAGTTTGTCTGCGAAGACAGAGGCTTCTATTTCAGTAGGTTCTTTTTTTTTTCCCCCTTTCCTTTTCTTCAGAGCTGTGCAAGTTCCTCCAAAAACGGCCGGCGCAAATGTTGGTTTGCCGACTTTTTTTTTTTTTTTTTTAATTCCCCCCTCTCTCGCCCCTTTCCTACTCTCTCTCTGTTGTTTCACATCTGTTTGGATAGCTGAGACTGTCTGTGGCTGCGTGGTATGCGTGTTTGCTATTTTTCTTTCTCACGCACTGACGCCCATGCAACACACACACACACACACACACACACACACACACACACACACACACACACACACACACGCAAGTCCGTGCGCGCAAACAGCGTCAGAGAGAGAGAGAGAGAGATTGCAGCCAGCTGTGCCTCTCTAGGTCTGCTCTGCTGAGTCTGCTCGTACAGCCTGCACCTCTCATTGCATATGAAAGGGCCGGGCGGGCGAGCTGCGGAGGAACATACACGACCCCGGCGACACAATGCGCTGCTTGTTTATCAGTAAAGTAATAGCACCCCAAGAGGCATTACCAGTCACCTCAGCACCACTATTCCCAGGCCAGGAGACCACACTGATGAGCTGCTAGGAGAGGAAAAAATGGAGAGACACACAGAAAGAGAGAGAGGGAGAGAGAGAGAGAGAGAGAGAGATTGTTAATGCCAGAGTAGAGAAAAGATCATCAACGTGATTTTATCATTTCTGATTGTTGCTTCCATTGTATTGATGGTGGGGCTGGCTGAATGGCTTTATGAGGAGCATTGCCATTCATCCTCACCAGGATAAGCTTCTGTTTGCTCTGTGGCCAATGCATGTGATGCACATAAGTTCCCCTGGAACATTAATTTAAGCATGGAATGTTAACATTTGCCACATGACTGGTTTTTTAGTCCTACTCCCGCTAAAATAATAATAAAAAAATACATATGTATATTTACAATTGCAGTTATAATAAAGTTATTTGTTGGCTGTTGCCAAAGTTTGGCTGGGATTTTTCTCAGGGTGTGAATCAGAGTGTAGGGTCTTAAGATTCCCTTTTAGAAATCAAAGTAAAAGCAAAAAAAAAAGAGCCTATAAAGACCCTCTGACACAAAAAGCGGTTGTTGTAAATTGATTCAAATAATACACTAGTTGTTGATGTTATTTGCATTGTATTATACTTCTGTTTCACTGGCTGACTGTTTAACCTTGCATACTAAATCTTATATTTGGGATCACAAATCTCTTCTACTGATTAGTTGCGTGTCAGAAGCTGGAAAGCTTAGGGACCAGTCAAATGTAAAACTTTATTATTCTTATGGGCTTAATGCATACAATAAATCAATGATGGCGTTCATGTGCATATTTTGCCCTGAGGGGAGGAACACAAGTATAACAAGCTCACAAAGGCAGGTTGTTTAGTCAGGCTGTCTGCTCAGGTATCCAGCCTTG
Organism: Poecilia formosa; assembly: GCF_000485575.1. Lineage (NCBI taxonomy): Eukaryota > Metazoa > Chordata > Actinopteri > Cyprinodontiformes > Poeciliidae > Poecilia > Poecilia formosa. The sequence continues at coordinate 697,516 of NW_006800065.1, forward strand.
CAGTCTGCTGGTTAACATGCCCACTGCAGTTCCAAAATGGCATCCACTCTGTGTGAAATGGTACATATTTCCAAACATCAACATTTGACATTGATTTAAGCAAGCTGACCATCAGTGTGCAGCTGTAAACAGTGTTCTGACAGAGAGCTTCGGTAGTGTTCAGACTGGCTCAGTTCAAACCTGAAGCTTACGTTGATAAACAGTCCAGCCATGCCAAGCTGTGCAGACTCTCATTTTGCCTTTGGACAAATGAGCAGAGTCTTGAGTTTATCCCAAAACTTTACTCAATCATTCCTCTTTCTCCCTGGATGACCTGCTCTTCCTGTAATCAAATCGAGCTGTCCTTCTTGTGAGATGTCTCCAGCTCAGTGAGGGCTGCCAGGCTTCAGACAAGGCCTTTATTGATCATGTGTAATGTTACCTTGTGCAACCCCCTCACCTTTGCCAACTAGTTGCTTCTTCTTCTGTTGTGTTTTTGCCATTCTTGCTTTCTGTTTATCCCCATTCATTGACAATTTGACAAAACAGAAGTAAAATATTTGATTATTCTAAAGTATTTTATTTTATTTTTTTTTAACACCGTCTCTGATTTCGGGTTCCTTTGAACATGGTGTTTACTTGAAACACTCATTTTGGGATGCCCAGATATGCTTAATCAGATTATCCCTTCCAACCAAAAATATTTGTTGCTGTTCGTCGCAGATTTCCTGTTATCCTCTTTTCTCCAAGGTCTGCTACAATTGTTGAAGTAATCCTGCAAAAACAACCTCAATTCGTTACCGGAGGCCATGTGTGTGTGTGTGTATGTGTGTGTGTGTTTTTCAGGCCTCAACCTTACATTCCTGCTTTGTTTCTCCTCAGGTAGGCCAAACAGCAGGAATAACAATCATCGGCGCCCCCAGAACCGTGGGATTGTAGAGGAGTGTTGTTTCCGTAGCTGTGACCTCAACCTGCTGGAGCAATACTGTGCCAAACCAGCGAAGTCCGAGAGGGACGTGTCGTCCTCCTCTATGCAGGGCATGCCCGTCATGCCCGCGCTAAAGCAGGTGGGTCCAGAAGCAGCAACAACAAAAACACAAAGGCTTGTCCAGGTCTCTTATCTGCCCTTCCATCTCACCTGAAACACAGAGTGCAGACTGAAATCTACACAAAAACAGGTTTATCTTGTTAAGTTCTCATTGCTAAGCACTTGCAAAGTGCTGACCATTGTGGAAAACATTAGCACAGTCACAGTACATTGTATTCTGGAGATCACATCGTCAATAATCTCATGGTTAAGTGCCTGAGTGCTGATGTGGAACAAAAACAGCATGTTATGATTTTCAAAGAACAGCAAGCCGTCTAAAAATATTCCGATCCAAAAACACCTATTATGGCTCGAAGAGCTTTATCGGAATATACTTGAAACGTGGAATAGCTTAAAGACTCGACTCCTGAAAATGTCTCCAAGGCAATCTCAAAATGCTTAGTGCTTAAGATACGCGGAGAAAAAGCATAAATTATGCAGCTTTAAGATGCGAATTCTCTCTTTGACGGGAACCAAAACCAGGCTGCTGGGGAATTAGTTTGGACATGTCTCCAGTTTGTCTCAGTGGGGAGAGTTGATGGGTACAGCCTGCTCCGAGGGCCAGCTGTTCTTGGGGCTATTGAGCAGCTCTGTAGTGAATGGGGAGGGGCGGTAAACACTCTTCAAGTGGCAGGACCAAAACAAGCTATTCGCATGAAGCGCTGGCTACTCACGCATAAATCCCAGCTAGCTCAGCTGCCAGGGCTCCCACTTGTCCCAATCTCTGAGTGCTCACAACAACACCTACAACTGTTTGTCAGCATTAGCATGGATGCTCTAAAATGAGCTTCCTTTGTTTGAGTGATAGCACGCAGCTAATATGTATATGAGGGAGAGTGGCCGCCTTTCCTTTGTTACCGTATGCTAAAAAGCCCGAGCACTTATTGACAGTTTCTCTCACTTGAGGAAGCCAAAACAAGGGCAGGCTGGAGGCGAGGCGAGGTTGTTTTGACGTTCAGCTCCATAAGAATGACATTTGATTTCCATGTTAGCGGTCCAAACAATGACCGAATGTTTTCGGGTAATAAACAAAGCTTTCCTCCATTGTAACGAGCACTTGAACAGTAATCTTATCTCCGCTAATGAACTGACTTCCTCCTCTCCCTCTTTCCTCCTGCACGCCACAATAGGAAGCCCCCAGGAAGCCGCATGTGACCGTGAAGTATTCCAAATACGAGGTGTGGCAGAGGAAGGCGGCCCAGCGGCTCCGGAGGGGTGTCCCTGCCATCCTGAGGGCCAAAAAGTTTCGGAGGCAGGCGGAAAAGATTAAAGCCAAGGAGCAGGCCATCTTCCACCGGCCCCTGATCAGCCTTCCCAGCAAACTGCCCCCTGTGTTGCACACCATGGACAACTTTGTCAACCACAAGTGAGCCCGCTGCCAGCCCTTTGCACAGACAAGAGTATGAGGGTGACAAAAAAAAAAGACTAGGGGATTATAGCTTTGTCTCTGACGTCATTTCTGTGGCAGTCCTCTTTGACCTCCCCTGCCCTGTCCGGGCCCACCAGTCCCTCCCCCCTGCTCTTGTCCAGTACGTCTTGAACCCCTGGCCCTTTCCTAATGCCCCCCGATGTCCCCCCCCCCTCCACCTAAACCTCAGCCACCCTCCTCTGGCATACGAACATGCCTTCACAATCTTCCTGCCCCCTCTTCGCTCCCCTCCTCTTTCAGTCACCGATACAAAAGGAACAAACACAAGAGTTGAACAGAACTCTAACAATTCAGCTGAATGCAATTCAGGTGGATCCCCGAGCAAAGAGAGAAAAAAAAAAGGCAAGGGGAGGGAGAAGGAAGATGAAAGAGATCTGTGTTTGCGAGTGTCAAGAGGACACCTATCATAATGGTTTTTTTTTCTTTTCTTATCCCGGTGGAAGACAACAGAAAGTGAAGAACGACTTGCATGAAAGAATCCATTCCACATCATTTTTTTTCCTGAGGCAAAAGAAAACCTCTCTTAGTTCTTTTTTTTTTCTCTATTAGTTTGCACCTCTACCTATAAAGGGACTTCCACACTGTAAGGAATTATTTTGCAAAATTAGATTCCTGTTCCAGCACCTTTTTTGATCACAAACAAAAAGCAGAAAAGAGTCTGCAGAATTGCACATTGCCACGGATTACGTCAAAGTAAAGAAAAAAAAAAGGCACTATTTTTTTATGAACAATGAACGTGTAGCTTAAAAAATAAATGTCATGGTGCTAGCTTTGGGAATGGACTCAAAGAAGAGGTTGAAAGCATGTTTTTGTTTTCCTTTTTTTTTGAATGAATATTAAACTTTCCGTTTTAAGGAAAGTGTGACTTTAAAATAAAGAGAGGAAAATAAAGGATATGGGGGAGCTCCTGGCAGTGGCGCTGTCAAAAACGGGGGGAAGAGTCACTGAGGAAAAAGAAAACAAAAAACGGGCTGTGTTGGCATCTCGGCTCATGGCGAGTTCTAGTGGCTGCTCATTCATTATTAGTTCGCCAGCATTAGCAGCATGGAGAGGTGGCCCCAGACTCGGTCCTTGGTTCTCCTGTCCCTCTGATGCTGCTGGACAACACGGAGCACAACCTTGGACACACGTGGGACACTGTGGACCCTCTGGACTATAGCTGTGAGACAGTACTTCCTGTTTGCCATGCCTCTGCAGACTGCTTCCACAGGAACTGACACGGCATGGACAAAGAACAAAGTGGGATGATAATAATAATGGTTATATTTTATTTTGTCTTTTTTCATATCAATGTCTCATTGAAAAAGAAAAAAAAAAAAGGAAAACCCTGTTCAGTGTCTGGTACCGTGACATTCCTGTTTTTCCAAGTTAGGCATTTAAATTTTTTATTTTTTTTTGTGGTTTGTTTTCATGGTTATTGTTATTATATCATTTTACAGTTTAAAATAAAAGGCACAAAAATGTTAATTCAAAGGGAAAAAAACAGCAATATTGTCAACTAACATTTTTATTTTATATCAGTAGTATTCACCTGCTTTTGCCTGAAAACAAATACTTGAAAATACAGTATATATATCTATGTATGTATAAATGCATATAAGGATATATATAGATATATATATAGAAATATAATTAGTTTCCAGGGATGTTATTTTCCTTTTAGTCTGAGCTGTATCTTGCATAATGAGCCGCCAAGCTTTTGTGTTTCTTTTTTTTTTGTTGTTTTTTTTGTTTGTTGAAATACAAATAAGGGCACTGTATAAAGGCATTATTTATTTTGTTATAAAATATATTTGAAAAAAATTGGTCCAAATAATATACGTAGCACTGATGCTCAACTGACAGATTTATTTTGTATGATCTCTGTTTTTTCCAATTGGAGTTGTAAGGCTTTTTTGTAGATGCTTTGTACCAAAAATAATGTCATTTTCTTTTCTTTTTTTTCCTCATTTTGAAGTAGTTACCATAAATTAATATTTTTTTAACAGCAGCATATAGCGTGGATTGATTAAGGTGTAACGTTTCACAGAAATAGGCACATATTCTCTTAAATAGGACGGTCGGCATGGATTTCCAGAAGTGTCAGTGTGGGAGCTTCTCTCCCCCCCCCCCAGCCCCAGTTTATTGGTTAATGTTGATTGTAAATCAAGCCCACTATGTTTTTGAAGCCACTTTAGTATTGATGACCAGGTGTAATTAAATGGGAAAGACATCCAATGATCTTGTGAGGACCGTCTTTTTGGTTTAACTTACATGTGACTCAGACGAGTCACTGTATCGATGCCCTGATGTTGTCACGGTGATGAAAGCAACAAACGAGTGTGAACTAGAGGTCACTGTCTGTCAAATAGAAAATCTCTGTCTGTCTGTCTGTCTGTCTGTCTGTCTGTCTGTCACTTTCTCCATGGCGTTGGAACGTGTTGGGTTACATTCACTCCTCATAATCCCACTAATGCATCCATTATGCATTCGATGAAGGGCTATCACCCTGAAGCATTTATGATGCATTCAGGCCAAGATGTTGAGTTGCTGCTGTGTTAAAGTAATAATCTCCTTCTCGTTGCTACCCTTGTCTGGTCATGATGCCGCTTTCTTCAAACCACTGACGGGGGCCACGTTAGTAACAAAAAAAAAAAAAAAAAAAAACACAAAAAAACAAAATAAGTAAACGACATATATTTGTGCCACGATAGTTTTCACCTCCTCTCCTCGTCTGGGTCAAACGGGCCGCTCTGGAACTGAGACTAAATGGATGCTCGCCATAAAGTACTGTGGCGTAGAGTGGAGAGAACACTTTACGTCTTATTTCTGTTTGAGAGATCTGAGTGTCTGATTATATTTTACTTCAGTTGTGCAACAAAAGCAGGCAGTGCAATTATAATAAATGTTATATTATTATTATTATATTTTATATTTTTCCTGCTAGGACTGCATTCATTCACTATTGTAATGTTCATACAGGCTACTCTAGTGTTGTTATGAATGGCGTGAAAGACAACCACTTCTTCTTTTCGCTGAATATGAAGAGATGACTCGCAGAGCGAAGGCAACATTGTCTGTCGGTAGCTCATTCAAGCCTGTGTATTTTATTGATTTAATCTCTGCACGCTAGATCGTCCGAAATGCACAATTCATGTACTTTCATTTTTAATATCAATAAAAAAAAACATTTTATCAAACATACATGTGGCTAAAGGATTTACTATGTGGGTTTTTTTTTTTTTTTGTCATGTTTGATGTGTGTTTTCAGCTTTCAGTTTGTGGTGAGCCTCAGGGGAACTTCTGGGATATTTTTATATCGCTTAAACTTTGAGCAGCGTTCAAATGATTTGTTACATTTTGAGACGTCGCAAAGAATCTCCGGCCGTTTTAAGCTCATCTTTTTTCCTTCCTCTCCCTGTTTTCGTTTGGTCTTCTGCCTGCCTTTCGCAGCTGCTTGTCTGTTCCTGTCTGTCTGTCACTTATTCCTTAAATCAGCACCCACAAAATTTCAAGTAGGATGCCCACAACTCCTCTGTTATCCCTTCTCTGCATGCATCCCCTAAATCGAACCCATTGTTTTTTTGAGTGTCTGACACGCCTGTCCATCCTCTATTGTGTGTCTTTCAGTGCCAGGCAGCTTAGTTTAGCAACTGGTAGTTCTGAAATTATCACATGCATTCTGAAAACAGCACATCTTTTCATTAGTGAATATGGAGCCACACACCCTCTCGTGGGATATCTGTTACTAGGCAGATTTTCAGACATGAAGCATTCGAGGGACCGAGGTTATCTCATGTTTGACACAGTTCACGGGAGCTTTTCATTCTGAGTTTTAGCTTGGCTCAAAAAAGTTTGGACTTAGCACCCAGAAATGCAAGAATCTATTTTTCCTCTGGCCACAAAGTACGTTTTTTTTGTCTTGCAGTGATGAGATGCACATGTGTTCTCGCTGGCAAAGTGGAGAGGCATGTTTGGCTATCGTTGCAGGAGCTCATGTTCTGTGTTTTATGGTCATAAATTGCTCTATTAAATCACCTTTGAGACAGGACAGACGGTGCACGTCCGCACACATCAGGTACATACCAAGCATTTGCATGTGATCGTATAAAAATTTCCATGCGTTTACTCTCTAAGCAAACGAATGCGTTTTTTTTTGTTTTTTTTTCATTCATGTGGTTTGATTGATGAATGAAGTATTGGCGCTGACTGTTTAATAAGTAACTTTCATTGACTGTGTGCTTTAGAGGAAAATAAAAAGGCACACATTGAATCAACAAGAAACAGAAATATGTTTGCTCAGCTGAAATATATTGAGTTCTGCAAGTACTGATTTTATTTATCTATGCTGAGAAAACATAATTCTTTAAAAGTGAAACCAATAGGCGTTTTTTTGTTTTGTTTTGTTTTTTTCCGGGTGTGTGTGTGTGTGTGTGTGTGTGTGTGTGTTTTAGCACTCTCACTTTGTAAGGCCCTTTGCTACCTAGTGAGAACCCAGGACTCCGTATGGGGCCCCATATGAAGAAGTGCTGTTTTTGGGTTAGCATGTAGGTTTGGGTTAGGGTCAGGCTTACCCTCTAGAAATGAATGAAAATGAATGGAAGTCAGTAGGATAGGAGATAGAAAGATATAACACGTGTGTGTATTCTGGGAAACCTGCTTCCTGCAGATGCCTAGAGTGACTCTAAATTGAAAAGATATGATCGATTTCCTTTCATGACAGGACACCGCCTTGCATGACATAAATCAACCTGAAACAAGCCAAGCTGTCAGCGCCGGTGAAGTTGGTGACGTGTTTCAGTGGCATGGCTTCAAAGAGGTGATTAAAATATAGAGGAGTTATGAATCTAGCAGTTGTGCAAACATCTCAAAGGAACTGGATGTGTGGTATGCATGCAAATAAAAGAAGTGTATTTTTTCTTTTTTGACAAAGTCAAGATACATCTGAGGCCAGGATTGTGAAGTCACCAGAAATGAGTAAACATTAGTAAGATGCCAAGGGGCATCTCCAGAACGTTCTATGCGAGGTGGCCAGATGGGGCGTGGGGCAATAAAAAGGCTGGGAAAAGCCACGCAGAACAGTGATATGTAATTTTAATTGGTTATTCGTCACTGTGGCAGATCTTAAAATTTAGCTAAATAAATAAAGCTTGCGTCATAATTCTGAAACAACCTAATATTCTGTTTTGAACGCAAATATACTGTCAAATGAGCTGATTTGATATGTTGCAACTAAGCTGTCTTACTCAGGCTCCTTGTTGCTTGTAGAATTGGTTTTAAGGTCCTTAGTATGACATTGAAAGCTCTTTATGAACTTGGGCCAATTTACATTATGAACTTTCAGTGTAATTATATTGCATACACTCCAGAACATAACAGTGATTTACTGCCAATTTATAAAATACCCACTACAGTAGCCATATACTATGTAAAAATGGATGTAAATAATTGTAAAGTGATGCTTTGGAAGCTAATTCATTAAACAAAAAATATGGCTCAAGATGATCGTTTTACCTTAGCTTTTAGGAATCATTATTAGTTGCTTTATTGTTGTTTTTATGTTTCTAATTCAATCATAAAATTCAACCATGTGTTTATTTTTGGATTTTGCCATGCTCATTGTACTTTGAATGGATTTTTATACCGTTATATTTGGACAAGCTTTGTGACGTTCGTGTAAAGGACTTTGAATTTGAGATTCAAATTTGTAAAAATGTGCTAAACATTTACTTTCTTACACGCTCTTCTTGCCACCCGAAAAATTGTATGCCCATGAAATTAAAAACTCTGTAGCCCTTCTATTTTTATTTTTTATTTTTTTTCTTTTACATAGAGATGTGATCCTGGCATTATTTAAGAAGTGGGCCAGGACCAGAGTGAAAGACAAAAATGGGGATGCTATAAAGGATTAAAAAAAAAAACGGGAATAGATAAGAAAAAAAAAGAATAAAGAAACAAGTAAATGATCAAAACTTGTCCTTTACTCTCCACATTTCATGCATAGAAATATTGTGCATCTAGGACTGCCTGACCAGCGACGCCTCCACCTTTAATTTAACTGCTGGAGCTAAATGAGTCGAACAACATGATCTTTTACGTCCATCCCTTTGTGAACTTCGGAGCAGAGTGTAGATGTGGGTGGCACTGCTCCTCCAGGCTTGACATTGGAGACTGCCAAAGAGCACACTGGAGTTAGTTGTGGTTGGCCGGATGCACGGGATGCATGTTAGGCCTGGCCAACTATTGAGGCACAGGGTTTGGCAGGTCCGGACCATCGCAGCCCAGCGTGGCCACACAGGCCAATTAAGATAGCCCTCCTCTGCTCCTTTCTTCTCCTCTCCCCCTCTGTCTCTCTATCTCTCACTTCCCTCTCTTTATCTATTACTTTGTCTCTTGTGCGCTCCCTCTCTCAATCGCTCAGTCCTCACAAAGCATGGTTGCACATTCCTCCTTTGCCCACTTTTCCTCTCTAATTGCTGTGGACTGAAAAGAGGATGGAGGGAAGGCAATGAGATTGAGAGAATGAGACAGTGAGAGAGAGAATTAGGAGAAAAAGGGGTCATACCGCAGCACCTCAATTGCCAGAACAAACTGTACTGGCTCCCTGTGATAGTCAAGTGCATTCACGGTGTGTAAAAGCGTAAGCATTCAGTGTTCCCTGTTTTAGGTAATTAATCAGAAACACAACCATATGGATGCTTTCAACTCCAAGAGTTTATAATGTGAAACATAAATCTGTCGACATCTTTGCATGGGCTCCGAGGTGATTGCTGCAGAGACTGAGCATAAAGAGCGAATTGTGTTTCTTCAGCGCCCCACAAAACTATCTAATTGTCAATTTCTAATCAGCCAGGAGTTGCGAAAAGGCTTTTGTAATTACATAACCTCAGGTTCTGACATATTAACAGGATGATGGAAATCTTAGTGGATTTTGAGCAGATTAAAACACCAAGGAAAGAAGAGGAAAAATGCCAAGAGGTATTGAAAGAGGCTTTAGGGTCTCTTTGCGATTTTCAGTATTCTTGTTGTCCTGTTCATTAAGGCTCCAATACTGTAATCCAGCTATAAAGATAATTTTGGATAAAAAAAAAAAAAAAATGAATCTTTGACATTAAAAATGTTATGTTTGCCTGGGTTCGGAGGTGATTGTTTCATGGGTGAAACAAAAAGGAAAAATACATTTCTGGGCAAACCAAACAACTGCACAATGCCAGTGTTTGTTTTATTTTTTTAGTTCCAAAAAAAGCATAAGAAGAATTCATGCATCCCACTCACGCACTAAACATAGAAAGCCTCAAATGCTGCATTTGTAAAGTTTTGCAATTCTGAGGCTTTCGGTGTTTTTTTTTTTTTTTTCAACAAACACTGAAAGGTCAGAGACATGGCAGAGCAATGTGGATGTCGCTGAAACGTGATGTTCTGGAGGGTCAAAACATGGAATATGGGGCGGTTTTCGCCGTACAACAACAGCAACAACAAAAACATAACAATCAGGGAAGTGGTTTCTAGTGGTGTGGTGACTGTGTGACTGCAGGACAATTTCCTCCAGCCAAAAAACTAGGGGTTAACTTCATGCTCAGATGTTTTCTGTGTGGCACAATCTATGTTTGGTTGATACTTACTTTCAATGTCCAAAAGTTACCTTCTGTGACCTCAATTTGGTAATTTAACAAGTCCGGAATGTCAGTGCAAACATAAAAGTCAGCATTTTTGTCACATTATAACCACAAACATCAATGTATCCATGTTTCAGGAAAACACAAAGTAACATTTAAATGTTAAGTGGGGGTTGGGGGGAATCCTACATGGGTTTCAATGTTTTCGATGACAATAACAAAAAAACCCCAAAAAAAACAGCATGCTGATTCCCTGAATGTAATTTTCACTGTAATTTCAGCTGCAACCCTTTAGGAGTATAGAGCAGCTTTGCACATCTAGAGGCTGAAATGTCTGTGTCTTCCTCTCAAGTTCAGTCAGGTTGTAAAAACAATCTGCTTATGAACTAAAGTTTTCAAGTCTTTTCGCAGATTCTCAGGTGGATTTAGGTCTGGACATTGACTTGTGAATTTCAACAAAGGGGAATTTATCAATCTAAACCAGGCATGTCCAGTTCTGTAACTCAAGAACTCTATAGGTTTTAGATGCCCCCTTTTCTTCAACACATCTTATTTAAATTGCTAATTGACTCTCTTACCATGTTGCCATGCTCTATAGAGGCCTGTTAGCAAGCAGTGTGGTTCTAATGTGTCAAGTGATTATCATATAAAACATGCAGGGCACCAACCCTTAGACTGACACAAACCAATCTCTTGTAACAGACTGACTTTAGGTTTAGGCACAAAATCCTGAATCTGCACAAAATCCTGAATCTGCAAGATGATCCTCAGATTCAGTTACAAGCCTTTTCCAGCTGAAAACACGTTTTCTCTGAAGACTTAAGTTCCTGCTCCCCCCCTCACCCCGTTACCAGCCTTACCACAGCATAATACTTCCACCATTGTGTTTCCCAGTGGAGACATTGTTTTCAGTCACATGTGCTGTGTAAGTTTTTCTCCCTCCACATGGTGTTTTAATGTAGATCAAAAAGGTTTTTTTTGTTTGTTTGTTTGTTTTTTATCAACCTGCTGTTGATAAAACACCTGCTGTTGATTTATTCCCCACTTAACTTGTGGTAAACTGTGAATGTAAATTATTGTGGTTTTCATTTGAAAATGGCTGACTTTTAATCACACTTCCATAAAGTCTGATTATTGATATTTGTGGATATATCCAGATCTATAAAGGGCATATTGTCTGCTTCTTTCAACAGCCATTACTGCCATAATGTTTTTCTTTTACGATTATGGATTGAACGGAGGCTTCCGTAGCCCAGTCCTCTTTAGGACATTTGCTGATCTGTCCAGTAGCTTTTTGTTCTCTATAGTTCTTTGACAAACTTGTGTAACCTTCACAGGACAGTTGCATTTATAGAAAGATTAACTTGCGCACAGATTGACGTCAATCCATCTGTTTGTATTTTATTAAATGCTAAATATTGCTTTTAATTAAACTTCGTTAAAGGTCAGCGTTTTGTAACATCTAAGTGTTCGTTACATTAGCATTACCCAGATGACTCCTTACTTCACTCTTTCGGGGAATTTATCATTGCTTCATGCCAGTGTCGCCGTGCAGAGGTCACTGAGGCACTACATGAGGCCCAAACAGACACGCTGAGCACCGACCCGCTATCCTCATAACCACCGTAAAACTGAAGCAGAAAAACGTATTCACTCGATTTAACAATAACAATGAAGCGTGAAGAATTTAATCTTTAAAACGCGAAGACAGACAATGAGTGATGCTGGCACTTGTCGTGCCAGTGGAGACATAATAAAGCAGGCTTCACAATCACCAGGGACACTCCCCTCAATGTTTGAACAACATATAATTACAGATCAGTAAAGGAGAGCCTATTCTGAGGGGAAAATAGCAATCTCTGTTAATTACAAGGCAGCCTATGATCCATACCTCTCCCTCACTTCAAAACCCTGTGCTGCATGAGTGAGTTGGGTTAGCTGGCAATAATGTTTCTGTTCAGGTAGATGTGAAGAGCTCAGAGGGTGGCAACAATGCCATGTGTAATAACACACAAATCGCCAAATAATAAAATAAATAATTTTGGCTCCTAAAAATGTCTGTTAAACTAAAATCTACAGCGCTGGAAAGCAAATGTGCCCCTTTGCATATGCCTTTTGTTGTGCTTAAATGTTTCAAATTGTTTAATTTGCGACTACAGATAAACACTTGAGTTTCTCTTGCTGGGATATTAGTATTTTAATCCTGGAAATGTTCTTTGCTTGCTAGAAGGCTGACTTTATGACTGTCTTTATGTGGCTCTGAAGATTCAGGTGTGAATCCATCACTACACTCCAGTTTTTGGCCTGATCGCTAGTTTCTAGTTGTAATAGCTGAAGTTGTGTGTTGACGTCTAGATTGTTCCTGTAATGTAGAGGTGTGTTTCATCAGCATAGGTGTCATAGCTAATCTTGTTTTCTGCTATAACCTGAGCTAGAGGGAGCATACAAATATTGAATAGCAATAGCAACATAAGGAAAACCTTTGATTTCTCTTTGGCCCGCAAGAATTTCTTTTTTTCTTTTAACTCCTAATTTCTTTCTTTTTTTCTAAATCATGAACAGTGACCTCTTTACTCAGACCCAGAGATGGGTCTATTAGACCCTACACTGTGCGCGGTCCGGCAGGGTCACAGTGACCCTGCATGCGCTCTTATGAGGTTTTTGTGTGTGTGTGTGTGTGTGTGTGTGTGTAGGTGTGTGCGTGTGGTTTTGTGAACTGTCGGTCCATCAGTTTCGCTGCTGTCCAACCGTGACATTTGCTGCACGCCCCCTGAGCATCGCAATAAGACGGTGGGACGGTTACATATTTTTCTGTGTTCTTTTGTTACCACCTGAATGGCATGTCAATGTGTTCTTTAAGTAATTTTGGTGGCCTATCCACTCTTGAAAAGGCTGCAGTCTTAAAGCTTTAAAAATTGCTTTGTGACCCTGTAATGACGTCAAGGTTTCTAATGCTATGATTTCACTTGACTCGAAAATCTGCAGATTTGGGCATGGTATGTTACTTTTTGAGATCTTTACTCCTACTTCATGTTTTCGTTTAAAGTGCTTTCTTGGAAATCACTTAAAACCCATTTTGGTAAAAGCCAAAAAAGGTTTGGCTTTTACTAATGAACTGAACTCAGACCTTAATGAAAAAAAAAAGTTTATTGATTAAATTATGATTTCTCATAAAAGAGTGCATTTACATTTTCAAACAGGGGGTAGGTTTGGAAATATGTGAAACTTTTTAAAAATCAACCAATTATGCCAGCAGTGTATTTAGTTGTCCTCCCCTCCCCCCCAACATTTAAAAATCACAAACAGTTCCCTCAGGACGTTCTTTCAATTGACAAGTGTTTAGTTGGTTGTTTGTGCAACACTTGAATGAGTTCCAGCATGTGTTTCCAGCTGTCATTCTTTCAGACACACAAACAGGCTCCTACACCCTCCAGCTAACAGTGTAGGCACAATATGGATGTTTGTCTCTCTCTAGTCCCATGAATGTTGTGGTTATCTTCCCAAACCGAGTGAAAGTAGTTCTATACTGACCTTTACCAGCTCTCAGGGGTTATAAAGTTCATTCCTTCTTTTTCTTTCTCTTCCTCTCTTTGACCTTTTACTTTTTTGTGCAACTTCTGTTTTTATGTGTTGCAAGGACTTCTGCTGAAGTTCTTTTTTTGTCTTGATGCGCAAAAAAATCGCCCATAACAACATTGCCACCAACTTTCGATTATTAATCTGCAGAAATCTTTTGCATGGGAGGATGGGGATTACTCTGGGTACTTTCAGGGGCAAAGTGCTAGACTCTGCTTCTGTTTTCCTGTACCATTGTTGTTCCTGCTGCTGCTGTTGCTGCTGTTGATCTCCTGACCCATTGGGCCCCCGGGAGGGAGAGGTCTTCCCATTTTTGCTCCTCATTTTCCCTCTTAATTGCCCTTCCTTGCCACTTCATATTGTTTTTTGCCAGACTGCTGGCTCCCTATTGGTTACTCAAGTCACCAGGTGATCAACATTTGTGGAAAATCAGCAGGGTGAAGTAAAAAGGGAAAAGCTTACATTTCAAATCAAAACCATGCAGATAAAACTGGGTAAAAGACAAATATACAACAACAACACAGTTCCACCTTGGGACAATTACGCGACAATTTATGACAAATTTTGCAGCAATTGTCGCATGTACAACATGACCAAAGGATGCAGATATTTCTTGGGAAATTGCTCCAGGAGGACATCACAGTTATGCCATTTGGATGCCACAAGCTATTCTCCTTTGAGAGCTGCCATGAAAACTGCACTTGTTTGTGTTTGCTGTGCCACCTTTCTGCCCAAGATTGTCAATTTAATCTCTTTCTTCAGTAAAGCGGGCAGAAAGATGTAAATTTGAGGGCAGAGTCAAGAAGCAACAAAGTTTTTGCTAACTACTTCTGCTTACATAAACTGATCAACACAAAGGGTACTTGCTCGCAGGAAAGCAAATATGCATACAGTACTTGAATATGCATGTATATTTAAAAACAGGCAAGTATGAACATGTCAGTGCCGCTTCACACACACACAGAAACACACTTATTTGTGTTCATGGAGCCCTGCTAATGATGGGTGGCAGCTTGATGTTTGTGTGTGTTCCAAAAGAATTGGCATTACTACTTGGGCCAAATCAGCAGCCAACAGCAGCAAGCTATTAACAAAACAGTTTCTTTGTTTGTTTGTTTTTTTTTGTTGTTGTTTTTTTTTCCCTTTTCTTTTTCTTGAGAGGCGCCAAGCAATTAAGGGTTTGCCTTTGGGAGACCAGCAAACCATGCCACAGCGGAGAACGTATGCAGAACAATAGAAGACATGTTGGAGGAACAGATTTTTATCCTGGCTGGTGGCATTTTAACATATGGAGAGCAGTTCAGACCATCCTGGTCAGTGTTATGACATTCAAACTGAGATAAAAAAAATAAATAAATAAAACAGGATTGGGAGGCAACTGCTCTTCACAAAGGACGCCAGAAGTGACAATTTGCCTCAAAATGTTTGTCCCATCAACAACCGGTTTGATGTCAGTGAATTACTGCTGGCTGACAGGCTGCGTTCATGAATTTAATACTAGCAGATGAAAAGAGCTCTTGCCATTCGTGGCCATGAGGCGGTAAAACAACAGCAATCAAACATAAACAACTCCTGTTAAACTGCTTTTTATCAGCTGTTATATTGCACCACTTAAACAAAGCAGATAAGCAGATATGAGGAGAAGGATGGAAACTACTTGTTCACCTCTGCAGTTATTAAATGAAATTTATTACTTTAAATGGAAAAAACTACTTCAATTTCCAATACCTAACTGCCTATCAACCTATCTATCTATCACTTTTTAGACATTAATCAGAGCTTGATGAAAAACATGCTTAACTCCGTACAGGTTCTTATTTCAAAATGGTACTTGTAATCTGAAAATTTTAGATATATTGGAACAAAAAATTAAAATCTGTTTTATATGTCTTATGTACGAAGAGACTGGGGAGTCTTTTAAACCTGTCCTCTGTATGGACTGTGGTTATAAAAACAGTTTGCCCTCATGCCCATATTGCATCAGCGCGTTGCCAGCAACCTCACAGGTCACAGGGTCCATAGTCTACCCGATGGTGCAAAAATCACTGCTCATTATGGGAAAAGAGATAATCTGAGATAAATAGGGCAAGTGTGCAGCATGGATGGGCTTGATTAATGTTCAGCCACATAATGCTAAATGGGAGGATGCGGCTGAGTCATAAAAGTTGGAGAATGAGAGATACTGTGGATTTATAGAGCTGGTAGGGGTAATGAGTAGACAGGCTGTTGTGATTGAGACTGAGAGCGACACTTCAGATGAGTGATATAGGTGGGGAGTATATGTGGAGCTGGTACCAGAGCATGTGGTCAGGAAACCTTATTTTGTTCAATGCAAATTAAATCAACCACTACTATCATCACTGTTTTACAAAGACTGTAATTATATAGGCACCAGGCCCCCCTCGACCCTTCAAGGATAAACGTATGGATGGATGGATGGATGGATGTTTGGATTATTGTCATGGTGACAAGGCAAAGTAACATGACTTTTTAGCTGGGTCACTTTCAGTTTTAGACATGATTGTGAAACCTTTTTGGACTTCTCTGTTGTTATGAGGTACAAAATGAAAAACAGACCTAGAAAAGAGAAAATGACCATGTTTCCCAGGCTGTTTTGTTTTGCTAAGGCCACTTTATGCTAATCGCGGTTGTGGGTTAACTTTGAATTGACATGCCAATTATGTACTTTGTCCAGACGAAAGACATATTTCTAGTCCGCACAGTGGATCCTTCCACCTTATGAAAATCATCCATACCCCCCCATGAACATTTTTAGATGTTGTCCCAATTACTGGAAATTTCAGTGCACTTTCTCAGGATTGTATTTGATAGACCAAGAGTGAATCATTGTAGGGTGGAAGGAGAATACATGGCTTTCAAAAAATGTGGTGCATGCACTTGTATTCAGCCCCTTCTTTCTTCTGACATGTTTGTTGTAGTAAACACAAGTGGATTCCTTTGTTTATAACAAATTATGACATCTCATTAGTAGGTTAAGTTCTTATATCTGAAGGTTTCTGGGGGTCTGTGGTTCTTTGTGGCTGAATTAGTAAATCAGCTGCAGCTTGTGGAGAGGCTACAGCCTCCAATGCGGTTGTCATGGGTTTGTTTCCCGGTCTCGGGCCATTTGATGACTTCCCCTTCTCTCTCTACCCTCTTTCCTGTCAAATTACTGTTTACTAAAGGCTGAAAAAAAATCTTTAAAAACGAAAAGTTCCCTGGGGTTTTTACTACTTGACTTCATAGCTTTGTTTTCATTTTTTTTGTGAATGAAAAACAAAGCTATGAAACCTTACTAATCCGTGTTTCTTTTAACGTCATTAACCCAGAACATCATGAGTTACTTCCTCTTGTTGCTGCAGCTCCAGCACGCCATGAGGTTTTGAATGACCTAGAGATGATGTAACCATAATGACTTCAACCTCGACAAACATTTTTGGCCATCCTGGTTTGTCCCCTTCTCCGTGTTGGCTAATTCCTATCGTTGTAAAAGTGCATGTTCCCTAAACGCATGCCTGCCCATGTGTTTTCTTTTCTTTCTTTTTTGTTTTTACAGAATTTTAAAAGTTTTTTCTCAGGTGTTTGTGTGTAAAATGTGTTTATTAGAAGTTTCTTTGACAGGTAACCAGGAATTATCCGGTGGCTTGCTCCCCAGACAGACCGTGCGTACACAGTGTACCATGGGCAGTAATTGTGGGCTCAACGGGGAGCGAGGCTACACCAAGTTAACCTTATTATTATCATTAAAGCGAGAGTTAGCCAGCTGTCTGAGACCAGGTTAAACAGACAAACTGTCGCTCGGTGAATCAGGTGCCCACTAGTAGCAATTACTGCCAGGTCATCCCTGCAAATAACAATCTGTCTTTATTTAAGCTGCGCCTGCTGAAACAAATTATTGAACATTTGAAAATAAAAGGTTGCACTACTGGTTTTCCTTCTCTAGGACAGCGAGGCAGTGTGTTGCGAAATTGTACTTTATTGGCCCCACAGGTTTGGCCACCTGGAGTCATCGCTCTTGTAAACAATGAGGTCTCCTCAGCTCCTGTTCCCGAACATCCAGCTGCGAGTTTCTGTAACAAACTGTACCTGTCCTTCTGCTCGGGGCCCATTTAACAAGTGAAACCGCACAGGCAGGTGCTCAGCTTTACTCCAACAGTGTTGACAAGGATTGCGATTATTCGGATGGGGAGAAGTGAGCCGATTCCTGAAACTCCCCCAGTTTGTTTCGTTTCAACCTTTTTCAATGTTGCAAGTTCAAAAATGCCAGACACACCAAAAATAAGAAGATAAGATAAGACACGATAAAAGTGAGAAGTAACATTAATACATTGCTGACCATAAACATTAATGTCCCAATAATTTTTTAAGATCTTCTCATCTTAAACATGAAAATTATTAAATGGTCAGCAGGACAACTATTAGTCATGCACTCCATAAATCTGGCCTTTATGGAAGATCTGAAAAGAGAGCGCCACTTTGCATTTAAAACCATGAGAAGGCTAATTTAAAGTTTGCAATGCGCCATAAAAGGAGAAAAGCAAAAGGTTAAAGAAGGTGGTGCAGTGAAATCAGACACAAATGCAACTTTTTGGCTTCCACGCAAATTGCTGCTTGTGGTAGAATACTAACGCCATACATCAGCCCATATCACACCATCCCATGGTGAAACACGGGGGTGGAAGGAGAGTACTGTGGGGATAATCAAGAATGGGTACAGAAGTTGCTCAAAATTGGTGGGAAGATGAATAAAGACAGCAACGTCCTGGAGAAACCAACCAGCAGCTGCAAAAATAGAGACCTGCGTGGAAGTTGACCTTCAACAACTCAATGGATTGTTTAAAATTAAAGCATGTTAATGACTTAGAATGGCCTAGTCCAAGATCTTCCCTAAATACAATTGAGAATCTGTGGCAAGATTAGAAAACTATTGCTCACAGATGCTCTCCAGCCATTCCAACTAAGATTGAACAAAAAAAATAAAAAATAAAAAATAACCATTTCTGAAAAAGTTCAAGGGATATGAATACTTGCATAACACTGATTATTTTTTTCCTTTTTTTTGTTCTACTCAGGGTTTCTTTGAGGACAAGTATTTTCCTCAAAATAAGAGGAAAAAAACCCCTTCTTACTATGGATCTCCCGCAGGTCAGAGGAGAGACAGAGTTCTTGCGACAGACTGGCAAAGCAAACAAAAACACGGAGCAAAACATCCCCAGACAACAGACAAAGTTTTATCAATAAAGATGTCCTTTCTATGAAAATAAACACACCGGCCAAACTAAACACGACACCGGATCCAGGACTGTTGTCAGACGTTCGCCAGCAGACGTTGTTGAGGGGAAGCGTGCGGTGCGGGGGATAAGCGATGACGCCACAGGGCCTTTCCCCTCCCTTTTCCCTGAATGTTCCTCCCCACCTGTCCTGGTCCACATTCCTGCAGTATCACCTGCTCCGCTGTGAGTGAACCCCACAGAGACTGTCCAGCGGGTCTCTCTGTCCCAGGCTTCCCAGCAGTCTGACAATAAGGGATGATGCATCTGTCAGCTCAGCTTGGCTCCCCTGAGTCAACAATATTGGGCTTTATTTTTATTTATTTATTTTTTTTGCATAGCGGATAACGGGGAGGGGAACAAAAAGAGAAAAACAGGGCGATTAAAGGACTCGGTCACACTTTTTTTTGTTATCGTGCACGTCTGAAAATATGTGAATATAAAGGAAACAAAATACACTGTACATCACAGGTTTTTGTTGTTCTTCTTCAGGGTTTTTACTCGGGTCTTTTTTTTTTTTTTTACCAACCAAGATTTTAACATCAGCTCCCACAAAAGAAAACAATCTTTGACGTCTTAAGACAGTAAAAATTAAAACTTGGAGAACAGAGCAACATGTTTTGGAAACCTCAGACATCTTGGAAGAAAAGCAAAGAGAGTTTTAATATCTTCGATTTACAAGGCACTTTGTGTGTGCGTGTGTGTGTGTGTGTGCGTGTGCGTACGGATGGTTATTCAAACAACAGGTGCCAAATATAACATGGCATAAAGGCAGGGAGTTATCTCAGTCAAACTTCCTGCTTGTGCAGAAACAAACATTAAAAAAATAAAATAAAATGGGACAGCGTGTAATTTTGAGCACGCTGGTACGGTGACTGTGTGCAATACTGAGTGTTATTTGATAGAAGCGTGCCTAAGAGGATGCACATGTGTGCGTACACGCAGCATCTGCAGCTGTCCGTGTGTGTGTGACAAAGCAAAACAGTGGAGGGAAATGAATGAGGTATGTGCAATGGCTTGCTGCTCTGTTATGTTCATTACGAACAAACGCATGTCAGACTGCGTGCGTGTGCGTGCGTGTGCGTGTGTGTGCGCGCGCAACTTCCATGTGTGTCTGTCTGCTAGAGTGTGTTCACAGAGTTTCAGCACAAATTCCTGGGAAACAGTAGGAGGCATGGAAAAGGTCCGCGACGCAGTGTTTGCTTGTCAGAGTGTGTGTAACATCACTGACAGCAACACGAGACAGATGCTGACACTGTAGCAGATTACCAAGCAAACAATGGTTATCGTCAATCAGCTGACGTTTCTCCCAATTTCCCAACTGTTTCAGGTCGAGAGGAGCCTTCGATCCCGGTACGAGTGGGAGTGAGAGCCAGCCTGTTCTTTGAAATCGTCCTTGCTTTTGTTACTGCTGGAACATCACAGATGTGTCCGTAGGACATTTTTCCTGAATGTCCATTGAATATCTAGAATGCAACTTTGTTTTGTACAAGGTTGGGGTAGTTCCAGAAAGCACCTTTAAATCAGTTTTACTTCGGCTTCAAAAGGAGCACGCAGTTGTTGCCGCTCATTGTAAAGATTTGGAAAACGTAAATGAGTTGCAGTAGCATAATCGTACAAATGATTTTTAAACCCAAAATTTATTTAGTTAATTTGTTTAGTCGAGAAAAAAATAACACAAGGAAATAAAATACTTTTTTATGTGTGATGTATGGAAAACAATCTGTGAAGAAACCGTGTTGGAGTTCACAGCATCATGAGTTCTGGACATTTAAAAAGTATATATTGTCCCATTAGTCAGAAAACTGAAAATTTGTCATGATTGTGTTTTTCAGTAGGATGCTAACCCAAAACACATGGCCAAATTAAATTACAGAAATAGTTAGTCAGACTCAAAGGCAATCTTCTTTTGGCCATCTTGATCTCCTGACTCAAATCCTATAAAACTTTTGTGAGGGGAGCTGAAGAGAAGAGAGCATGAGGGCCCTGGGCTCTGGATGATCTAGGGCACAAACAGCAAACATGGTCCAGATGGACTCATGTGGTCAGTGAGGTCATCCAATACTTAAATAGTTCAGATGACTGAGAGAAATTATGCAAAATTACACGGGTGAAGATCCCCTTCCTCATAAAGTTAGAAAACACAACGAGGCTATGCTACCGAAATAAAAGATTATCTATTGTTTGCACATCTTAAAAGGAGCTTCAACAAACATGGCGGTCTTTGCATAAGCATATAGTCATATTCACTAAATTAGAATATGGGTTCTGATGAGGTTCATATTAAAAGTACCTTTTGAAATAGGAACTTTTAAGAAGATATTAAATATGTCTTTCATTAGACCCACACCTGTGCATTAAGCATGTTTTTATTAGCCTGATGTAAAATTCTATTATATTATATTACTAATGTTATATAATCATATATAACATAATATTGTAATATTCTGTAATCTCAAATGTCATGTTTTCATTAGCAGTATGCAAAAAACCATCATCATTAACAAAAATCAACAGAAAAGTTTTAAAACATCAGTCTGTGTGTAATTCATATAATTTACTTGAGTTACTGAAATACATGAACTTTTCAATAATACTCTAACTGTCTGAGTAATTTTTGTCATCACGTTGTATTTTACTTAGGGGATTATTAGGGTTGCATCTTCAATAAAGTAGCAGTTCTTGCCAAAAGCAAAAGTCTTCTGCCTAAAAGCACAGCGACTCAGAGAGCTTACAAGCTTGGTTATCCACAGTACATACCCAATATTCATAGAGGATATGTTTAGGCTCACTGTAAATTACCTAAAATCAAATATACTGTGCGACAAGACAGACAATAAACACTTTTTACAACATCCAATCAAAATGTATGGTCCTTTTTATAGAAGCCATTATATTAAAGTTATTGAGGTCATTTTCCATGCAAGGCTGTTCATTTCCCAGCACAGCTCATAGAGCTGGGCCGACCTCCAACACATTTTACTGAGAGTTTCACTTCTACTGCCATTCCCAAAAAGCTCCTGAACACAGATACTGAAGCAGCCGATCGCCCCCTGGTTGACTTTTTGCACAAACCTTTCACCGTGCTGCAAACTCACGGGGTACGTGCTGAAGATGTGCGTCGACGTGACTTGACTGTGGGAGTGAATGTCAGACTCGGAGACACTGCTGGCGAACTGCATGCTTCTGAGCAGGTGGATACAAAAACCGCCTTAAGCACGAGGGAAGAATGTAACACAAAGATTTGCACGGCCAGCAAACTGGAAAAGAGAATTCCAGTTTGCTCCAAGCAACATTTATATACTTTTACCACCACGAAAAAATGGAATATTGCAAAAACGTATTGCAATGTTGCAACTTTTTAAACAAAACTAGCTAATAAATTGAATTATTTTAAAATACATTAGACAATTGGGAATTTAAATAAAAATACAATTCTTTCATTTACTGGAACTCTACTTAATCCCCGGTAAGTTAGGTTTACAATGGTAAATTAAGCTGGAAATAAATTACAGTCTTTTTTGGATTTTTTTGCTCAAAAACAGCAGAAAAACCTGCTTTTATATCACTAAAAAACACATCTTATAATATAAATGCATTTTGAATTTGAGGCATAGGACATAGGCCAAAATGTATACTTTTTCAATCACAATAAACAACGCAAGTAACTCTAGTTTCACACACACACAAAAATAATAATAAAATAAAAAAAAATCATATATCATTTTACAATGTTTTGCTAAGTCATTTAAAAATAAGGACAGAGTGGGGATCAGGGCCAGGACAGTAGGTCATGATCATGAAACATTATATCAGTTTTAATAGAATTCATATCTAATTTTGTATTAAACATTACAGTATCAATTACTTTTTACCCAAAATGAACCTTGGAACAACACTTTGCATGACAGAACTTGTAACTGCTTTATCTGATAGCCCTGTTTTGGTGAATACGATTAGTGGAAAATATGTTGCCCGAAGTGAATTCCTGTTGTCCCACCTTAGCATATGAGTGGGTACTTCCCTTACAGAGTCCATTTCACTGGCCTGGTCAGCAGAATATCAGGGACATGGAGAACGTGTGTGTTCCGAGGAAAGGCTTAAAGAGGGATTGGAAATACAAATCTTGACCTCGGGTGTGGAATTCCAGGGTCGGCATTCGAGGAACATGCCTAGCCCTAGGAGCAGGCGAGCCCAAAACCCCCTCTGGGCAACTTCGCCCTTACACAACACATTTCCAACACACACACACACGCCTATGCACTCGCACACCAGACCAGCACAACAAGCAGACAGTCCCCTGCCCCCTTCCTTTTGTTGTTGTTTTTTTTTTCCCCCCCAACCCCTCTCACAATGGAAAGGCATCTCCACGTTCCAAGAGGCCACAGCGAGAGATCTGCTCAGCAGCGAAGCAACAAACACACAGCCCGGCTTACACTGGGCTTCTTCTCTGCACAGTAAAGGATTTGTTTTTTTGTTTTTTTTTAGCTACAAGACACGAGACAGGTCCAGCAGAAACGCACACGATCACATTCTTTTGTCCAAACAAGAAAAGATGCCGATGAAGCCATTTACAGGTTCCGTCAAGCAGCGACAAACTTTCTGAACTGGAAACGGCGCAGCTGAGGCCCCCGGCAGCCTTGATTCACTCACAGAATTGCTGTCAGTACAAAGCTCCTTTGAGCTTGCACATTGTCTCCTCCCCGGCTTGTTCCCTATGATTAGTCAGCAATCTGCTATCATACAGGGCTCTGGCCTACTTCTGGACAGGAATTCGACCCATGACATCAGTCTGCACCAAAGAAGCCAAAGTCTGTCCAGTGTAGGCCTGGTACAGATGAGGTGGATTGTAATTGTAATTTGTACTGGCTTGCAAATGTATTCACACCCCATATTTTGCCATATTACAACGGCAAACTTCAGCATGTTTTATTTTGATCCCGTTTTTTCTGAAGATGCCACAATAAATAGGAGCCGAATACCAATTGACACCACAGTTTTAAGATTTTATTCTGAAAAAAAATGTGATTTTTAAAAAAAATATTTATCTTTTTGTTTGTTTTCCATTAGTCTGCCACATAAATTCTTTTGAAAGTAATAAGTTAGCGGTTGCAACATAAAAAGCTGGAGAAGGCACGGGGAATTTTGCAAAGCACTGTTTTATGTTTACTTTATAGAAGATCGTCTTTACAAACTTTGAGAATTTGCACAAAAAAAAAACACACTGGCCACGCAGAAAAGCCTGATGTGACCTGGCAGAACTGGAACAGACAGAAGGTAAACACCAAAATGCTGTTGTGGTGACTTGTTCTCTAATTCAATCAAGACTGCGGCACTCAAAAAACAAACCACAGCCATAAACCTTAACTGTCTACCAAACTGTTTTCACTTTCTTAACCTTCACCACACCTTTGGCTGTCCGAGTCGCACACAAATCTCAAATATTAGAGGACGATTAAAGTGATGAATTAAAGATGTCGGAGCTGCGCCGTCACACAATCTAATTTGCGGTCGGGGAAACAGACCGTCTGTAACGCTTGCATTTCAGGCTTTGTGCTCATTTCCCGAAATTTTATGAGTTCCTAATGGCGAAAACACACGCACTCACTCAGACAAGTAAAAGATGAATAAAGAAAAACAGAGACGGAGGAGGGGCGAGAGGGAAGAAAAACAGAAAACGTGAGAACAGAAATGGAGAAGAAAGACTGATTAATCCTCCCTTTTCAGGTGTTCTCAAGACGATTGATTCAAACTCCCCCCTGCCCTCCGCCGCCGCCGCCGCCCTTCCCGACCTGCCTGCCGCTCTGTGAGGTCGGTTTTGGTGTTCCTTTCTTCCTCATGAATGGCACCTTTGCATCAGTTACCCAACAAAAACATCCTTCAGATGGAAGGGGATGAGGGGCGACCAAGAAAGGAGGGGTGGAGTTGGTTCGCAGAGGGAGTGTGGGAGACAACCTCCTCGTAGCACATTCCAGGCTTTTGTCATCCCGAGGAATTTGTTTCCTGTCAGCTTCTTAAGCCAATAGATAATACGTTATCAGGGATGAGGGGAGCCTCGACCCCAAACCCCGCCACCTACGACGAGAATGGAAAATGTATATCAGGAAATGCCTTCAAAGTGAGACGTCTTATGCTGTGATAAATCTCGGCTGGCTAATGTTCAAGGTGGCGTGTGTTAAAACAGACCAGGGAGACCCCGTTGGCGGGGTCAAAATCTGAAGCGCGAGAGAGGAAGATGAAAAGAAAAGCCAAGCAGTCTTCTCAGGACGCCACTGAAAATAATTATCCACAGAGACGGTAGGGTTTCAGAGACTGACAGGTTCTGATGCGGTATGCCACGCAGGGATGTTTACACATCTTTCTCCATTCTGGATGTTTTGGGGCATTATTTCATTGCTATTAGGCTCTAATTTACGAGGTGCTCTGAACATAAGCTCTTTCGGTTTTACAGCACTGTGTTTCCCGCTCTCTGCAAATAGATGTGTGGACCCTCTAGACGGCTAGCCTGGGGCCAGTAAACCTCTCACAGTAAAGGCAACCACAACCATTCTCTCAGAGTTACATCACTTTTCCAGGTCCCAATTGTGAAATCAAGGCTCAGCTGTTGCATTCCTTTTCCTTGCTTTTATTCTCTCTCCTTCTTTCATTCAGTAGCAGAAATTAAGACTCGCAAAGCCACAGATAG
Organism: Poecilia formosa; assembly: GCF_000485575.1. Taxonomy (NCBI): domain Eukaryota; kingdom Metazoa; phylum Chordata; class Actinopteri; order Cyprinodontiformes; family Poeciliidae; genus Poecilia; species Poecilia formosa. The sequence goes on from NW_006800065.1 coordinate 723,137, forward strand.
GGAGATGCCTAAAGCGACATTTCAGGATTTTTGGGGAGATATTCAGTTGAAAGGTTAAGTTAGATAGTATACTACTGGCTCTCTTGGCATCTTTATTTAGTTCACATACAGATTAGATGCTCCAGCTCCGTCTTAAGAGCCAGTCTAGCTGAGGCAAAGACCTCCTTCAGGCTGGTGTTGGCATAGAAGTGTAAAACTTCTGTGGCCTTAAAACTTCTTCAAACTCAAAAAGCGCCATCGCAGTTTGTTTTTTTTACAAGTGTTATTTTATGAGCTGCTAAAGTGTCCTGTTTACATTTAGTGGTTATTTACACAGAAGTCAATGGTTAATTACACAGGAAATAGACATAGGAGGTAGAGTGCCAACAATAATCATGAGAAACATGTTGCAAGAATGCTACATGTGAAGGGTTTGTGATCAGAGTTACACCCATAACCTCTGTCTCTGTATCTTTCCTATATATATAAACCTCTTGTAATAATGCCTCACATTCAAAAAAATTAATTATAATAAATTTTAACTTGAAATTGAACTTAATTTTAAGTTAAATTTGCTTTCCTGAAGCACAAAAAGTATTCCGATATTTACATTTATGTTAAAGTGTCTTGTTATGCTTTACTGTTAAAAATTACCGAAACTTAGTGATTTTATGAGGTCATAGTCCTTAAGCAGCTCATTGAAGGTAGATTATTGAGCTGCTTTCGGACTATGACCTCATAAAATTACTATTAATAATCGTGCATTTCATTCTACTTTCTTTTTTTTTTCAAATTCATGTTTTTTTTTATTCTATAATTTTCTGAATCCCTTTTTAGGTTAAAGAAAAACATTCTTTAACCTAAAAAAAGGCATTTAACCATGTGTTTGATGTATAAAGTCCAATAAGAATAAACTCCCCAAAACGTTTTTTTTTTTTTTTTGTAAAGCTCTTAAAAATCCACTTATAGGTAACTTCTAATGAAAACAAAAGTAATAAATGTCTCAATTCAAAGAAAATAAAATCCACTTTATAAAATCAACATTCCTTGAACATAAAATAAAATTTCCCACTGGACTTCAGTGATTATTCTTTACCTTGTTTTCAGGATACTTTTCTTCCTTACTCAATTCTTTAGACATTTTAACAAGGCAACCTGGACATATCACCGTATCTTCACATGTTTTCCTCATTCATCACTTTCCGTGCCCACGACCCACTTGGAAGGAAGTGACTGTGGATCAGTGGTATGTCCACAGAATAAACAGTGGCTAGCAGAGGCCTGGACCGGGCTTATCAGGTCTGCCTGATTGACCCTCCACTCCCTCTTTGTTTAGACGTCCTGACAGGCGGGTCACCGCTCCACATCCTTCTCCGCCTTCGCTCCATTATTCCCACAATTTTGTGCTGTAAAAGTGAAAGGCCATGTTTTACTTCTTTACTTGAAGGGCAAACAAGCCGACCGAGGTGCTTTTGGGGAAACCAAACACTGACATAAAGAGGGGGACCCTTGTGTCTGTCTGAGACACCGCATGTCCTGCTGCTCAGACAGGCATCTCTGATATGTGGCTCGTTCTGAAGAAACAGCAGGGAAAGGTAAAGACATGTTGTGGGCCGTTGACAAATATTTACTGCTTGCTCGGACAACAGGAGGAATGCGGAGGAACGTCTCTATCAGGAGTCGCTTACCCCCCGCCTTCGTCTTTCCCCTCTGTGTGTGTTCTTCAGCTGTTCCCAAGGTCTGTCTGAGGGCGCCGCGGCCCGTCACTCTGACAGATTAAAGGTCCGCTCTCTTGCTCTTCCTTTAAATGCCACACGCTTTGTTTTTCCTGAGGAGGGGTGCAGAATGCGTGTGATCTCTCGTCGGGCTCCCTCTCATCCATCTCTGCCAGAAGCCGAGGGGGCAGAGGGGCTAAAAGGGGTTCAGGAGGGGGCAAGGGGCAGGGTTACACTGGGGGAAGAGCAGGGTCAGAGGTTAAGCCAGGCTGACACCTCCCTCACCCCTCTGGCCCACCAGCTCACCCATAATCTTTGCACTATACCAGCAGAGACCTGAAGACACAGAAAAACACACAGCCCTCTGACTATGAGTAATAAAGTCTTCCTCTGACATTTTGCTCATGTCTTCAACACTGCTGTTATTCATGCAGAGCGTGGCTTGTTATTGAGTACAGATGTGGAAATGTAATGAGCAGCCGCTCTCGCTGGCACAGAAAGCGTGGCAACGAACAGTGGGCTCCACTGTGGGGGAAGACAGATGGAGACGGACGGAGAAAATGAAAAGGCCTGAGATGGAGGAGATGAGACGGGCCAAAGGAGTTTCAGGTTGGTTCACAGGTGCAGAGAAAGTGTTGTTCAGAACCAACTGTGATCCCTTGCAGTAATTGGAGCCCTGCAACAATATATCTTTTCCTGCACGTCCTGCTGTGTCTGCTTGAGAAGAAAAACAGGACCAATGAGATAAGCTGGTTTCGATAAGAAAAAGATAAGGGGAAAATTATTCAAAGTTGCACCGTGAATTTGTCTATTTTGTAATTTTCTTCTTGTCTGTTTAGCACGTGCTAAAACATTCAGGTTTCATTGCTACAGCCACAAAATTTGACGCATTTTCATAGTGATAGACCAATGCGAATTAGCGTTCTAGCGCATTAGTGTGAAATAGAAGTAAAATCATCCATCCATTGGAAAAAAGAAAAACAAATCTGAAAAGTGCAGTGTGATAAAGAGTCAACACACTGAAGAACTGTCGGTTCTTGGATGTCTGTTGGACGTTGAGCTAGACCAGGTCATGGCTGCTATGTTAGCTTGCCCCACACGTGGCATCGTGCACACAGGCCAGAGCTCAGTTTTGGTCTCATCTGACAGATCACCTTGCAGTAAACTGCAAACTGGTTTCTTTTTTTTCCCCCAACAATGGATTTCTTCTTGACGTGCTTAACATAACGGTCAGAGTTGTGGAGTGCACCAGTGATATTCGTCCTGTTGACCGATTCTTCCAGCTCATCCAAAGTTACCGCTCGTGTTCTCTGAACGCCTGAAGTTAAAGGGATGGTTATCTGTTGGTAGTTTGAAGTTTTATCATCTTATTTTAATGCTCATGTGATGGATTGAGCAGAACTCTGTGAGATGTTTGAGGATTGTCATACTGTTGAATGACTTACAACTGTTTAAACTTACTCTAATATTCTCTAACAAACATCCGAAGCCTTCACAGAGCAGCTCGACAGCTGAACTTAATTAGTATTTAGGTAATTTCTCAAAGCCGTTACTCTGACTAGATTATATTTATGGGCATTTGTGGGCATCACCCTTTTTTGCTAAATATTTCAAAACCATGCATCTTTCTGTTTAAGTGAAAATTTCGGTTTTGATTGACTAACAACCTCTCTGGATTGGATAATAAACAAGAAAAGACTGAGGTTATTATTAACAAGTAACTACGGCGATAAGCATCATTCGACTTTTCTGAAACCAAATTAGGCCTGGTCCATTTATTTTCCGAAGATACCCACTGTTTCCTGCAGATGCACATTTAAACTGTGAAATAAGCAAAGCTGCAGGAACTATTGAGAAACCACTGAGTGACATGTAAAAGTGTTTTTACTTCCCTAAGAGCTGGGAAATGGGTGCCACGTTAGTGCAAGCGAGGAAGCTAAAGAAAACATGATTCATCCAGTGATTTGTCATGTGAGTGGAAGACATTACGCAAGAAATCATCTAATGCCATTGTGCTTCTGTTATGACCACAGAGCCTTTGGAGAAAAAGACAAAACCCCAGGAGAAATAAAGTGTCTGGATGAAGCCACAAAGGTATTTGCGCTAAATGCGAGTTTAAGGCATATAATGAAATATAAATGTTTCTCGTGAACTGATTTAGTCTTGTACATTGGAGCAAACCTAACAGATATAAGGCTTTGTTTGGCTCTTCAATGTCACACGTCTCCTGTTTTGAAAATCTACAAAACCTGTGCAATGATAAAGACTTTAGGTTTGAAACCAAGAAATCATCCCTTGTGTATGTTCAAGCAAAACCCGATTTGTTTAACACGCAGTGAATACTTTTTTGAACGTTAGCGGAAAAAAAAAAAAAAAAAAAAAAAATGAAAAACATTAGAAAAACAATAGGCCTTCGCAGCCCATATCTGCTCGGGCGTAATAATAAACAATACAATCATTTTTCTAACAAAAAAAAAAAAAAAAAAAAAAGGAAGGAGGGGCTGCGGCAGCAGAACATTCAATACCAGAGTGTCAGAGCCTCTGTCCGTGGTGCTGAACCACTCATCTACACCCATAGAGCTGGAGCTAATAGAACAGACAACGCCAAAGAATGTACAGACAATTTACCCAAGAATGCAGGCTGTTGTCTGAAAAAGATCAGTCTTAAAATAGATCATTTTAAACATTTTTTTAGATATATATATTTTTTACAAAACAGTTATACTACGTCCTGAAGAAGTGCTTTCCTCACAGCTGATGCAATTTGAGAAACCTTCAGCATAAACAAGTACAGATTCGCTTCAGATCTAATGAAAGATTTAGAATCTGTTTAAAGTTTAAAAGTTAAAAGTATAATGTAAACAGATTGAGCCGTCTAGTGCACAGCATCCCCGGCAGTTCTCTGTCCTCTGCTTCTGAAAGGCCGCGCAGTCTTCTTTTGTTTTTCAGCTTCTCCTCGCATCTCCTGAGATGGCAAAAAGGAAAAGTAAGTGTGCCGGGAAGAACAGAGCACTCATCTCAAATGGCATCCACTCACATAATGCATGAGGAGACATCCTCAGTAAACACAGCAACAGGAAGTGTTTGAATCTATGAAACATCCTGCTTGCTGAAAGTTAAATGACATGCTGTAAATTTGCTGCCTGGTGAGCTTGGATTTTGTTTTTATTTTGTTGTTTTTTTTGTTCTCTGCATGCGTGACTAACAGAGATACAAGCTACCAAGCTGCGTTGCAAGCAACTGGCAGCACAGATGTTAACTGCATAAGTTAATCAGACAACTTTCATAGTTTTTTTTAAAGGGTACCTGTGATGTGCTTCGGATGTGGACACACACACACACACACACACATCCTTACTCACTTAAAGCCTCAGGCCGTAAACCTGCTGTGAGCTCCTGACCTTCAACCCTAATAACTTTTCCCAAAGTCAGTGTAAGTCCAGGGTGAGCTCATTTTATGGTTACAAAAAATGTTTGCTCATCTGTCCAGCAGTTGATGAAGCACCTTAGGGGGCCTGCTTGAAAGAATAAACAGTCACTCAGCATTGATCTTGTTTAGGCTCTAACTATAGCCAGGTGCTGATGGCCTCTGTGGAAAAACTGGCATGTCTTTGGAGATCCATCCTAAGTTCACAGATTTTATTTTATTTAAGCTATCAGGAAAGACCAGTTCTAAAGATTATGTTGGGCAACGTAAATGGAAAAAGTGAGAAGAAAAAAAAACTGGCTGACAAAAGATTTTGAAATTTTGAGGTAAATGTTTAAAAGTGAAATGACAATTTTTTTCTCTGTTGGAGGGAACACAAAGTCAAGTCTACTGATTAAATTGTTTTCTAGCCTTATTGTTTCAAGAAACTGTTTCTTTTATTTATAGGAATACTGTCTTATAATATACCCTTAAATTGCTTATTTTGATATTTGATATAAATGATCTGTCAAAAATACTATCACTCTGTAGTCCATATAAGCACTCTTACTCAGTAAGATTGCATAAATTTGTGTTCATACTGTGCAGTGAAAGTTTAACACCAATATCATCACCACTGAATAAATCTATGTTCATTAGAAATTTATTTGACAAAAAAAAAGGCTTTAACTGTGTTTCAAAGGAAACAGCCTGAGTGTCATGTAAACGCAAACAAGCAGAAACAGAAAAGTTCATTAAAGAGTTCATACGCAACAGCTTGAGATTAATGATATTCATAGTTTTATAAGCTAGATGTGAAGAACTAATATCTGGTTAATTGAACTGAAATTTTAACTTTAGGTTTACATAAGTGACCACGCTTTGGTCAAAAAAGTGTCACCAAATTTTTAGACCAAAGAATACGCTAATTTTCAGTGTTATGAAACACGTACACCATTTGCCCCCTTATAAATGTCTAGTGTTCATGTTTTTATGTTTTAATATAAACATCTTAGGCCCTCAAATATTTAATAGCAGACAAACAAAAACTTAAGTTATTGCAAAGGGCAGTTGGAAGAAGATGGTTTAAGTCGTTTTTAGACATATATTTGTCTAACGTAGCTCCTAATTTTATAACCAAGCTTTCAGGAATTGAAAATAAAGTATTTATCTTTTCTGGATTTATGGATCGTTGAGTTCTGAAACGACTGAAGGAGCTTGGTTGAATATGCACAGGACTGGTATCAGGTCTTGGTTATTGACTTTTGTGAGTTGCTTTAATGTGTGTAAATGCCTTACCCGGAACCGCGAGACTTCCCGGAACATTTTGAGTTTCCAATAAATGCTGCCTCTGAAAACCTAAAGAATTTACATTAACAAGCTGCTAATTTGACTTTGATGTCTTAAGCCTTCAGTTTCACATTCACCACTTATCAATTACTTATCCTTTACAATTCACTGGATAAATCCTTTTTAAATGTTAACATAGCCCCTTTCTCGTAACCAACTAGTTTTAGTGTCTGAATTTCACCTAAACATTGCTACAGGCAGGACTCACAAAGAAGTCAAACATATTTTGTTGAAAAATCAGGCACATTCCTGGTCAAAAATAGCAGTGATTGCCTTCCTATCATGACACAAACCCACAATGACACTTGTGTTATTATGCCAAAAACAGCCGTTTTATTTGCCGTGGTAGCAGCAGAAATACATGCAGGCAAAACCAAGAATAAAATGCATTGCAAAGCAGCAAAACAAAAAAGGCAGAATATTCCTTTTTTGTCCCTCTGCATGGGGGATATTTTACTATAAATGACAGGCAAAGCGAAGCACAGAACAGCTGCGGTAGAAGTACAAGTTCCAACTTAATACGGCCTCAAAGTTTTAGAGTTTGTCTGGTTACTTACACATAGTCTAACGAGCTCGTGTTTGATTGACACAACTCAACAGACTTGAGCTTGTGTCGATCGTCTCCAATTTCAGTATTGAACCGTGTGGACACAAGCCAACCCTGACACGTCCGAAACAAGTCAGAGGCTCATTATTAGGCTGCTATTTAACACGAAGACATGCTGAGGAGGTAAATCAATCACTCGACCCAGGTGTGGTTCCAGAGATGGACGCCCCTGGCCTACAGTGTGCCATGGGATCATCACTGCATTTAAGAAAATAGGTGGATCTCATCAACTTAGGATTTCATTGGAAGCTTACTTTATTTTAAGCAATTCAATAAAAAAGAAAGTGAAGCTCATGTGTTCTAAACAATGTGTTTTCTAAACAAACCAGTTAATGTAGTTAATTTTACGCTACGGAATCGCACGTAATTGACACTCAGCATGCGGTTTCTCAACAAGGTCAGGTGTTAAGACCAATAATGATGTATTTTTACCAGCTGAAACAATACTGGAGAAGAGAAACAAGGGTTTTAAGAGACTAATGGACAATTTTATTGCAAAAAAGAAACCTTCACCTCTTCACCCCTTTCCTTTCTGTCTTCTAGTGAACAATGCGCAAGACGACATTGTGCATTGTTCATCACAATGTCAGAGGTCACTTTAAAGATCTGTGATGCACGTACGTGCATACCTGCACAGAAACATCTGCATTCCTCCACTCACTCATATGTCCTTACATATGGCCACTGAAATGTCATGTTATGGTAAACACAATGCTGAGAGAGACTGTTGTCTGTGTGTGTGTGGCCATGAGTCCAGTTATCTCCTGCTCTAGAGTTTGGCACACAACCACACTGTACTTTTAAGAGTCTTGTTTATAATCTTTTGTCAGTTCCACGTCCACTGCAACACTCCATTTAAGAGACATGATACAGAGCAGAATATTTTTTTATTACTGTTTTGTTTAACCACAAATTCCAAGTAGGCTGCAGCACAGTTTGAGGCAACCACAGTAAACACTCACATGACATTCAGGGAAAACTGCTTGATTTTCTTCTAGAAAACGTTCTCTATCCTCTGGTTTCAGCTGATTTCTTTGAGCCTCCAGCCACAAGGTACTGGGGAATAAAAGTTGGCAGCATTGACCCTTCCAATATCGTAAGCTCCAACTTGCTGTGGTCGCTCAATGATTTACCAGAATTTTGATAAGATCTTCTGGCCGAGCTGATAAGTCAAACACAAGAGGAGATCATTGACACTCACACAGCATTATGAAACGCCAATGCTTCTGCAGCAACCTGGCTTTTCACAGAACAGGGAGGTTAATTGATTGACTTTGTTCTGTCTGTCTATTTGAGATGTTCTTCCTGGTGATTGCTCTCTTCCTCTGACCTCTTAACCTTTAATCTCAATTCAAATGCCATCTCAACCCATGTGGAAATTAAGCAAACACTCCATTCAGTTATATTTATTGCACACATTGACTCACTGAATGAGAAATGTAACTTGTACAAGGTCATGCAAGATGTTTCAAATTATTTTAAGGCACAAAGAAACAGTTTTTTTTTTTGCTGTATTTCAAGTTTTACATTTGATTTAGACATACGTGTGAGGTCCTTTTACATGCATTAATGTCTATTGCAGTTCTTCATGTTACTCATTTCATAACTGAAAGTTAGATTGTACATTGCTTTTGTCAAAGTAATTGACATTTTGTGCAAGACCAACAGAAAGTATTGAACAACTGTGTCCACTGGAAGGGAATTTGTATGAAGTGTTTTCAAACGTCTTTACAAATAAAATTCTAAAAAGTGTTGCATTTGTACTTAGTTCCCTCTCCACTGGT
>NW_006800065.1:731987-807732 GCF_000485575.1 Poecilia formosa
CCAGTGCAGTCAAACGGAGAGTTTTGTGGAAAACATGGAGGTCAAAACTGGGAAATAATCCTTTGATTATCTTTTAACTGTTGTGATAATAAATTGCAACATAGGAGTAAAAGCTTTACTTTAGTTTCTTTTTATGCTTTTCATGAAAAGAAATATAAGCCTAAAAATGTTTCTCCAAATGAAATGAGAGACTGGCAAACTAGCAGCAGCCATGTTAGGCTAATACTAAGATTCCTTTGAAAAGCAGAGAAGACATTGGATAGCATCCTGGCTTTGGTTTCCTTTAGTTGGTGTTTTTCTCACCATCAGCAGAGTAATTAAAAAATTTAGTGATATTTGAAAATAAAGGATTTCTCAACATTAACTTTTTATTTCACCCTAATGAGATCAAATTGATTAAATGTGAAAACATTTTATGTGATTTAGTAAACTCCTACAAACTCAACTTTTCTTTCTCCTGTTTATGAAGATGTAAATAAACACCGACAGAGTTACGATCTGTTGCTGGTGAATTGGGTCTAAAAGAATTCTTACATGCTGGTGATGTTCTGGAAAAGGTCCACGATGCTCTCACTCATATTCTCCGCGCCTGCCATGTGGAAAGACAGCAGCTGAGAAATGCTGCTGTTGTCCGACTTGTTGCAGTAGATCTCGGTGGAAGAGCAGGTGCAGGTAGGCGGGCAGTCCAACAGGGAGCTCAGGCTGCTGTGGAACAAACAGATCAGCAGAAGGAAAACCTTCCAGCAGCTCCAGATCCTCACAGTCTGATCAAAGGAACATGTTCTCCGGACCCCCATGTCGGGATCACTAACATCCTTCATCTTCCTGCACTGCTCCTCTCTGTGGAAACAATAAAAATAACTTTTCCTCAGTACATCTGGTAGAAGCGGTACTTTCCTCTCTCAACACAGTCCAAACGCCAGCAGAGAGGACCTCTCCTGGTCCGTGGGTCCTGTGTAGATCATATCTGTAGGAGCGCAAAGACACTGCAGAAAAAACATGAACAGTCTTCCAGGGATCTAAGGGTTGAGGCCCCATCCCTCTGCTTTTCTCTTCTGTCATTCATCCTGGCATCTCCATTTCTCCCCTCCCTCTCTGCCTCAGCTGATATTCCCACTGTGAGTCCCTGTTGTCACCATATGGTGAACTTTAAGCTCCACCTACACACCGAGGCCCATGGCTTTCCAACCAATGAGGCACAGAGGACAGAAATGAACAGAATTAAAAATAAAAGCAGAACTATATAAATATCTTAATAAATAATTCAATACAATTAATATACACAAATTAACTTACTTTACCTCATGTTTTATCATTTAATTGACCCTCATATATACATACATACATATACATATACATAACCCTAGCCACACATTGTTCTGCAGGTATGTCTTAATATATTAGAATACTTTGAGGTACACCAGCCTCCAGTCAGTTTCTAGTGGAGAAGAATTATTTTTACTTAAAAGGAATATTTCCAGTCCAAAGTTTTCATTAATGTTTTTGAAGCAAAACCCTCTGAAACAGACCATAAACATTTTTCCTTACTTTAAAGTGAACATTTTCAGGCTCACATTGCAAGATTCTATCCATGTGCAGATTGTGAAAAACAGGCAACCAAGCAGAAAAGTGAAAAGTTGAACAGATTACATGATAATAAGCTCCAGGAAGTCATTCTGCTAACATCCTGCTGATAAACCACCTCAATTGCCCACACTTCAGCATCCCTCCCAGTTGGATAGACTTTGACCTTTATAGTCTCAAAAACTTTTATTTAGAAAATAAAGCTCATTGACATCAAAAATCATTTCAGAAATGGCACAGTTCTTTTGCTGAATAAGAACAATGCTATGCAGAACTTTACAAAGCAACATTAACAATAAATTGTTACTAAATCTAAAGTCAAATGAAATATTGTGAAAATTAATCACTTTATTGAGCAATATGTAAAGTGTGGATGCAACAAACAATAGCCAACAGCTGAAACAATACTGAGAAACAAGAGTTTTAAGACACTAATGGACAATTTTATTGCTAAAAAAACCCCTTCACCTCCAAAATCCCTTTCCTTTCTGTCTTGTTGTGAACAATGCAGCACACTTAAAGACCTAGGATGCATGTACGTGCATACCTGCAGACATACTTACATTCCTGCACTCAGGGACATGACATGCTTACATATGTCCATGCACGAGCACAAAACTCGTGCTCACATTTCGACAGCAGCCACTTTCAAGTGAATCAAGTTTCCAAGCAGGGAGCAAAAACCTTTGCTTAGCAAATGTTGCCCTTGAGCAGATAAGTTTGTTTGGTTTGCCAGATTTTGGACTTTAGCTTCAGAGATCTCCTGGGAAATAAACGCACAAGAATCACGTGGATCAACAGACTGGCTTTATCTTTTATGTGATGTCACTTTACTGTCATGTGCTTTTAACAAGATTAAATAAAATAAAAAATTATCTCGGAGGACAGAGAATCAAATCAGCAAAAAGTCGAAATATCTGATAGAAAATGAAACAATCAGCATGAAAACACAGAACTGAATAGAAAGTTGCACAGTCAGATCTTTTGCTGCTGATTCTGTCGGAGAATCCTTAACTGGACGAGAAATGCTCAAAACTGAATCAAAGTGGAGTTCAGTCAGTGGCAGCGTCATTCATTCTGTATGTAGGACATTCTGGCTGCAGAGGCTCTCCTGAACTGACTCCTCTTTTTGTAAAGCGCCTTAGGACAACCTGTTGTGAAATGCCACTATACCGGTAAGGGGTACTGAATTACTCAGAAAATTTCAGTGAAATGGATCGTTCTGCACATTATCAAGAAGAAAGGCGTGCTTTAATTGAAAAAGTTGATTGCAAAGGGGAATCGGTATAAAAAGTTCAGAAAACGGTAGGCCAAACCCAGAAAGGCGTAGCAGACGACTGAGTGGAAGAAAAGCCAAAAACGGTAACGGCTCAGGCCAGGATTAGCTCCAGGTTCTGTGAGTTCTGCAGAAAATAAAAGATGCCTATATGAAGCCAAGCCATCCACAAAAAAACCCCTGCAGTCCTATTGCTGAACAAATGACATCGTGAAGAGGTTGCAGTTTGGCCATAAACGATGACTGGCCAGAAGAGAAATAAAGCAACGGGGGGGCAGACTGTTTGTCACGACCCACCAAACGTGAAATTCAAGTCACAATACAGTGAAACAGGGTGGTCATGGCATCAAGCAATGGGACTTTCTTTTTCTTACGCTATAGTGTTGGGCCTCTTTATCACATACTAGGGATCACTTGAGGAGATTGTGTTGCCTTCTGAAAAGGCCCTCAAAATAAATGTTTCAACTCGACAGTGACCCCAAACATACCAGTAAGTGAAAAGCGTCTTGGTTCCAGACCAACAAGATTAATGTTATTGTGGCCAGTCCAATCCACCGACCTTAATCCAGTTTGGTCAACTTTGTGCGACACAGAAGCAGTTCTCAGAGACAGTGGTCATACAGCTAAATATTAGTTCACAGGAAATCTAAATCTTCAATTACTTTTCAGCATACACAGTGAAAGTGTTCATCTGTAAAGTAAAATTCACACATTTGTGTAGCTTTTTTGAACACAGATATTTCTGGTTCCTTGCTTTCAATATGCTGACAACAAATTTGATCCATATTTCTTAATGGGACGATTTAGAAATGAAAGGTCGGAGTTCAAAATGCTTTTCCCAGAATAGAAATAGCATTTTTTTAAAACTACTTTAAATGAAAAATATACTTTCTTTGCCATCAAAGTTCCTATTCTAATTGGGAGTGGATTACAGTGCCATTTAAAAATGAAGTCATTCTTTCCATGCAAAATAGTTCAAGTCTAAAGATTAATGTCATCCAGGATAAGACCTCAAACGGCTCAGATGAGATAATTTGTGCCGCCTACCCGATAACCAGACATTCCTCTGGTCATGTCAAGCCTGTGACATTCATCATCGTCTTACTAAAGACATACTCGGCTTTAATGATACGAGAGCAGATTTCATCCAGCTGGGAGATTTGACATGTCCAACCACCTCTGAAGTCTGCACATGGCCATCCGGAGGATTTCCGTACGGCAGACGTCTTTCTTGGCTCCCGCTGGAGATTTTGCCTGGGTCGTAGTGACATGAGCTCTATCAGAAGTCGTCCCAGTAACGGCAGTAAAAAAAGAGGAGAGGGATTACTTGGAACAGCCACTGAGTCCAGGGGGTTGAACTTAACTGATTTGACACGACCATCTATGTCAGCGCAGAGCAACAGAATCTCAAAGGCATTTCGTCTGCTGATGCGCACTTAGACGCTTTTGAAGAACTGCCTCCTAGATTTCAAAGGCTGTAGTGGAACACTGCCATCTGCAGTTGTTTTGCTTTTTACAGTGTGGGGTCCCTTGTAAACGTGTGCATGCATGTGGTAGTATCCTCCTGGATTAAAGCAATTACTGCTCCACTGTAAAAGTCATGCGTCTACTCTGCTGAGTTGATCTATGCTGCACGGAGCCAAGGTTACATTTCAATAGCCAGGCATTTTGAACAAAGCGTTCTCTTCGTACTTTGCATGTTGTAAATGTCAAATGTGAGATTTATCAGGTCATGACATGGTACAATAATACATTTTCATGGCTGTTTTATTTGCCAACATTATTATTTTTTATTTTTTTATTCCAGTTCCCACAACAACAAGGAGCATACAAGAAACAGGGCAATCTGCATCATTATTTGTTCCAACATGCTGCAATGTCTTGCATAGCAGTACACTAAAAAGATGACAAAATAAATCAACCTAGTTAATGTATTAAAGTTTTATACTTATTTCTGAAATATACTTGCAAACAGATTACATATATGTTCAGAAAATAGTACCAATTCAAGCGTACTAGTAGACAGTCTAAATAAAGGAAGAGCCACTTACCATCAAAATCTACAAAGAATCTATAAAACTCCTTAGCCTTTGACGGTAGGTGCAACTTATCCAGTAACTGTAATGCACACCTACAAAAGCTGACACCAGTTTTATGCTGGCAGTAAAATCAGTAAATTACTTTGTTTCCTTTAACCTCTCTTCCAAACTATATTCTAAAGAGCAACATCTACTAAATCTAAAAAAAAAAAAGCCTCATCAAACAACAAGCAAGTTAGTGTCCAGTTTGCAGGTTCTGTAAATTTGTTACAAACTGATATGCCTTAATTTAAGTATTTTTTTTTCTTAATTTGATGATTATAACTTACAATAAAGTGTATAATTTAGTTTAAGAGAGAATTCAAATGGCGCATAAGACTATTAAAAAGTCTTGGATAGAAAACAAATCTTGTCACCTAATCATTTTATGAGCTACACCAGGGATCTTCAAATCCCGGCCTCAGGGGCCACAATATTTTCATCTGGTCCAACACACCAACCCGAATGGCTGAATTACCTTCTTGGTGCTGTCAAGCTCCCCAAAGTCCAGCTAATGACATAATTATTTGACTCAGGTGTGTTGAAGCAGAGACACATCTGAAAGTTGCAGGACGCCGGCCCCCCAAGGCCTGGATTTGAGGATCCCTAGTCTACACACCAATATGAGAATGCTTAAGACTTGCAACATAACATCATCATTACCCTCCACAAGAAGAGTAAAAGCTGACTGTGCTGTATTCAAGCATAAAGAAGTTTAGTGGAAGGAAAACATGTGGTCAAAAAAGGTGTGTAAGCAACAGGGATTACTTTAGCCTTGAGAGGATTCTATGAAGTTTAGGTTCCTTTATTGTTCATTTAAGGTGTCAGTGGTGAATAAAGTAACCTCACATTTCTCTGACATGTTGTCTTTTAACCTCTTCCAGTCTGCATTGTCATCGCCCTAGCTGGCTATTTAGGATTGCATCCAGTCCTTTACTTGTTAAAACACTCTTTGAGGTAGCATGGAAACACAAGTATTCATTCCTCAAGATGAGTATGGTCTCAAAATTTCAAGGTTTAACATGAGATTATTGTCTATTTCAATTTTAAACAAAAGAAATTTAAAAAAAATCACAGCAGTTAAACTAATGTAACATCTGTGAAACCTCAGTGGTCGTAACTCTTACACATAGCGCACGGCAGCTAATGAATAGCGAACGGTGATCAGAGAGCAGGCGTATGGTGTTTACTTTCACAGGTCAATGTATGGATAAACGGTGACCTCTGCCTCTTTAACAAACAGAACGTACTGAGCTCTTCTTAAAGTCTGTTTATGGTGCAACTCTTCCTCTCAACTGCACACTTGAACATGCTCTCACAGTGGAAGAAGAAAAAACTGGAAAAAAAAAAAAAAAAACAAGAACAAGAGCTGGAACAGCAGCTCCAAGAACACCCAGAAATGGTCACGTAGTCCTCGTCATAGCTCCAACAAAGGTCGTGTGCAGGTAAAAATCGAGCTGACAGACCTCGTTGTTAATGTTGCCACGGTTACTCTGCCCTTATGTGTTTTACAGATTTGTCAAGTAAGATTAGAGTGCTGGACAGCACACAAAGCAACAGTAAATCTGAGAAACTGGAGGAAACTTTAGTCCACGTAAAATTCTGTCCAGGTTTTGTCAGTTCTGTTGATAATAATAAAATGTCCAAGTCCAAGGGACAGTGTATGCGCTGACAGAAGGACGGGTTTAAAGTGGTTTAGAAACAAACCAAAGGTTCAAACCAAATCTAGTACGTACATTGAACTTAACCAGATAACACAGGTCAACATGCGAGTAAATGAGACTGGAAAACATAGGCAGTGTCAAGTTGTTTCAATAAGTTTAAGAGAGTTTGGTGTGCATTGAAATTAGGCAGAACATTAGCAATTAGTTGTCAAATATATTTAGTACAAAACAATAATAATTGCCTGCCACTTAATTATTCATTTGCATGAATATAAATGACCAGTTGTCTGGTCTCAGTCCTAGAGACTGGATGAGGAGCTCTGTCATCTGAAGGTATGCAGTTTGGAGTAGAGCGGCTACTCCTCCGCATCAAAAGAAGAAGTCAGTTTGAGTTGCTCTGGACATCTCATTGACGTATGACTTTGGAGATTTCCTGGAGACATGCCACCAAGTGGAGACTGCAGGGGCTGATCGTGATCACGTCAGAGGGGCTGTATGTTAATTCTAGCCTGAAAGTGCCTTGAGATCCCCCAAGACGAGTCAACGATTAATCAATCTGTGATGAATGGGGTTTTCATTTTTGGAGATGATGCAGTTCTGCTCTCTCTCCACGTCATGACATTCAGCGTGCACTGGAGTCCGCAACAGCCTTATGAAAAGCTCCTCTAAGACTGAGGTCTTGGTTCTCAACATGAACAAGGTGATATTCTTCCTCCAGGTTAGTTGGTTTGCATTGGGAATGCTTCCCTTTGGATGTTTACCAGGCAAGGTGCACAAAGCAGTAGCAGAATTTACTCTACACCCACCGTTGGATGAGTGGAAGACAATAAATGGAAAGCTGGATATAATCAAAATTATTTTTGTTTTGCTGAAGCCAACAACTTCAATGAAACTGCTGTGACCCCATATGTGATTTGGCAGCACTAAGAATGTCGAATCCACGTGCATTACATTAAAACAAGTCTGTCGAAAGATTCTTCCAAGAACGCACCAGATAACTTAAAGCCAGCACAATCAGAGAACTGCATTTATTTATATTCGTTAAATAAATAGATATTTCAGGGAACTAGATGAAGTATGTTAAAATCGCCACCCAGCACTGCTTTTGCAATAAAATGTTAATTTACCTAAACTTTTTTATTTGAACACAAACACCTTCAACCTTGGTAAGGTTGATCCTCCCATAATTATAATCTTGTTAACTCAACTCAAGGAAAAGGCCTTCATGTTGGCCTTGAAAAATAATGTGCACTGTCTGAAGTACAGCTGCAAAAAATTTTAACTGCAAAAAGTTAAATATTATCTTATAGCAGATTATGAGCATGTATCAAAAGGCTTTGACATAAAAAAAGCAAAAGCAAACCAAGCCAGAGAACAGGAGAAAGCACTTACTTATCTAAAAAGCTTCATACAAGTATTTAATTTGATTTTTTTTGGTGTTAATTAATTAGATACAACTCTTTTACAGATGTGTTGATAATTCACACATATCTTAACACATACAGAGAAATAAATTTAATGAAGCAGTGGTAAAATAAGGTAATGCTTATTAGAAACTGAAATGAACTTTAGAATCAATGCACAGAAAACATCACCACTTTGACACAAATAATGAAATGCGCATAAGCGATGTGGAAAAAGTTTTTTTTTTTTTTTTTCCCCAATTTTTTCCAAACTTTTTCATTAACGTTTTCTAACTAAAAATGACAGGAAAAACTTAGGAGATATTGTCACCTAAACCAAGACTCTACAACAAAAACTGCAGAAGAAAATTGTCAAATTTTGAGCACAGATGTGATCTAATCAATGTTACCTGCCACAGTCTGCCTTTGACTAATTTGCGGCATGATGGATCGGCTCCATCTGACCCCATCATTTTGTGGCGCTCTCTCAAAAGTCAAAAACCTACGACTCGTCAAACAACACGGCCGTCTATTACATGTAGACTCTGCAAACAAAAGGTGAAAGTGTCGTAGAAAACAACTTTAAAGCTCCTAGCTCATCTCAATTAAACCTTCCCTTCACTTTAAAAACACTGGCGCTAGTTTGTTCCAGCTGGTGCCTTTCATTTTATCAAATGAGCTGTTAAGCCTGTTCAGCAAGTAGGTCTTACGGTGAGAAAGAATGCGGTACGTGCTGACAAACTCAAGCCTGTTCACATGTAAAGGTTTGTTTCTCTCAAACAAAAGGTTGACGTGTGGAGCTCAAATTTGCACAAATTGCCTCACCTCTAAGTTTAAATATCTTGCAACTTGAAAGAGGTTGTTTGAGTCTTACTCACTGGACCCAAGTTTACTTTGTGAAAATTCCCCTTTGTTTGTTTCAGCCTTTTATCCTCTGAATTAAGAAAAACCTTTTGCTCTGTTTTAGTGGCGTCTGATTGTTTTAATTTTTTTTTTAAAATTAAGTTATTTATTATACATTTTGGAAAAATAGGTCTTTGCCAAGCATACCTTTCATTTTATTTATTTATTTTTGCTTTTTTTGTCAATTGATATGTGGGTATTTTCTTTTTGTATAAAGCAAGAGTGAAATCAGCTTGTAAAAGGACATTTATCACATTGACCACAGTGGTCTTCAAAGGGAAGTCAATCAATTACAGAAACCTGAGAGGAACCGAGAGCCAAGTGTAGAGCAATAAGAAGCCGTTACGATTAAGCATCAAAATGTTTGCTTAAAGTATATTTGAGGGCTCGTGTGCAGTTTTTATACCTGATGTGCCATATGGTTTGTGTCACACCGCCATCTGGGAAGTTTTTGTTTGATGCAGTTTTGAAAATTGCTTTCAAAGAATACTTGGCAGCTCTTTTGATGAATCCATCTGTCCATCACCACATATTGTGATCTAGCTTCAACTGCTCAGATCAACAGATCTGAGATCAAACTCTGGCTGATGCTCACTGGTAGAAGAATGAAAAGATATTTTCCACTGAGAAAACCATTCAAGAGTCATTCTCTCTCTCTCTCTCTCTTGGTGGTCTGACTCAACTTAGCATGGCCCCAAACTACCTCATTGTTTTGTACTTCTGGATGAACTTCTTTACAACCACAGCAAATACAGGAAAGCTTCAATGTCTACATAAAATTTTGTTACTTAAAATCTGGTGGAAACAATAAGTTGTGCTTTCAGCTTAGACTTTATTTCTAACTTTCCCCAGCAAAAGTATTTTTTCCATATTTTGTCATCTTACCACCACAAACGTTTTCATTTGGATAATAAGTAGCTAGATCAACACAATGTAACTCACATTTGTGACGTGAAAAGAAAACGATTGAAAAAGTTTTCAAATAAAAATCTAACCGTGCCACGCATTTACTCTTTACTCTGTCACCCTTATCCAACAGCGACTCTGGAGGAGATGCAGAGGTCCAGAGCTCAGGTGTCAAGACCTGTTTAAGGGACAAATATAAGAACTTTACTTACTATATTGAGTCAGAGGGACTGAATAAAAATGCCTGCAAAAGCTTAGAGATTTGTGCTCGTCAAAAAAAGGATAATTTTCATTTTGCTTCATAATTAAACACCTTATGTATGTCAACGAAATCTGTAGACATTTGTGTTGCAAAATTTCAAAAGCTGGAAAATAAAGGCTTCTTTTGAAATCTTCTTAATGCCTCAAAATTAATCTGAAATCAACAGTTAGTATGAAACTTCAGCTTAGAGTATAGAAAAAGTATGTCCTAGTAGTTACCTGCCTAAGACACACAAGAAATAACTTTCTCAAAAGCTATATGCTGCACAATGTACGCAATTAAAGTCAAGTGCTGGATGGTGGCAACAAGTGGTGACTTAACATAATGACATCATCTTAATTTGACTTAAATGACTGTCGCCCCAATTGTGGAAGCGATTAAAGAGGAAGACAAAGAGGGATTTCACCCATTACCCATTAAAGTTAACCACCGCATTACACGGCATTTTATAGGTCATAAATAAGAAAATGCTGCTGGATTTTGCCCTCCTCTAGCCACTGTTGAGGCCTCCCCTGTGAGTGTGTGTGTGTGTGTGCGTTGCCAAGCTCAGGGGGAGAGACCTCGCCACGGGACCCAGCCGACTCATTGCTGCGAAACAGTTAGTGGTAATTTGAGCAGAAGACAGGGGCCATAATGCTCACACAGAAACAAAAACTTGCGCTCATTCAATTTCAACATGTTGTATTGAATTCAAGGATATCGGATTGCAGCCCGTTCTCAGCAAGGCACCGCTGGCAGAGATCATGTTAACAGTGCTGACTGCTGAATGCTGTACTTCCTGGAAAGTGATGGGCAAGCCTTTTACAGTTTATTATCACACGCAGCCCTCTCTCATCCATCCGTACAGCCATCACTGCAAAGGATCTCTCTCTGCACTTTCTCCCTTGCACCGCACATTCTCCAGGCCATTTGGTTGCGATTTACTACCAAGACGTTTACAGCAAATTGTTCCTTCCTCCCTCCTTCTCTTTTTTTTTCATTTTTTCATCTCCTCTTCCCTTTTTGCTCCCTCCACATTCTGATCTGTTTTATGGTATTTCATTGTGTTTTGTTTGTTTCACCGTGACTGCTTTCATCTCCCCGTCTGTCTGGCCTCATATCATTTCTAAAGTGGACCCAAATGCTTCCCCTGGCAGATGCAAGCATGCACTTCCAGTAAGCCTGAGAAATAAATCGAATATTTGAAAGAAGACAAATAAATACAAGTGTAAATATCCTCTTGGAGACGGCCTTAGAAACTTCTGTGTATAATTAGGCTGTCGTCTGTGAGTGTGTGCACATGTGTCCATTTGTGTGTTTGACTGCTGGTTGTTTGTGTGCAGTCCAATAAGTTTGTAATTGTGTTTGTGTGTCTGCATTAGTGTGCGGGTGACTAAACGCCCTTCTTAACCAACGTGTGAAATGTTCCTTTCAGGGCTGGAAATGACTTAGAGCCCCCAGGGTGATGGTAAAAACGGGTCTTTTCCGGGTTGGCAGACGTCAGAGTGACCACCCCTTGACCACCCAGCATCCCCACATCCTTTAGCCGGAGCAACATCTAACCAACAACGCGCATAAGTTGTCGTTTATCTCCCGGCTTCATGTCTAACTGAATCACTGCTGTCTGGGTGCGTGTCCAAATGAGCTTCCAGTAACATTAGAAAACAAGTGACAGAATAAGAGGGCAAATGACACAGTTGGCATTGGAAAGATGATTCAGACAAACCAATAAATGTCTGGCATCTGCAAATGTCGTAATAACAGAGAAAAGATGGGGCAACCCCTCTGTTTTTCCTTCTGTTGTTTGTGTGTCCAATGTGTATATTGTGTGTTTGATCATGGAAGCAGAGTGTGTCTTACACCAAGTTGCCAGTGAGTTGGCACATTTGGAGTGTTTATGTGTGGGTATTGTGTCTGGACTGAGCGGTCCATTGTATTCCAGACATGTGGTATATTCACTGCTGTGTGATTCACTCCTACCAGCATCTGTTAACTACCCCTGCAGGCTGAGGAGAGGTCTGAGCAACAACATGCAACTTACCAGCGCTGAACTGACTGGACATGACTGACCATGCTTTCAGAAAAACAACAGAGACAACTTAGAAAAACCTGGAAGAAGCAATCGACACGTCTCTCACACAAATAATGTGTACCTCTTACTCACTGAACCAACAAAACCAAAGAATATGTCTCGGTGTGAGTAAAGAAATGAAGACATGAAGCTACTTTTCCAGGATGGAGTACATTACTTCATCTTGAACAGTGACACCAATGTCTCCTGACTTATTGGTCAGGAGATGAAAGTTGTCATCGATATAGTCTATGGGTGTCCCTAAGATATCAAGCAATTACTCGCCTCGGGTCTCGTCCAAGTGGGACATGTCCGAGAAAGGAAGGCATTCAGGAACCCGAGCCACCACAACTGGTTCCTCCACAATCTCATTCTTTCAAGTCATTAGACAGAGCTTGCGACTATAGATGAGGGTAGGAATATAGATCAACCGGTAAATTGACAGCTTCACCTCTTTCGCTCAGATCTCTCCGTCATGACAAACCATCACTGAAAATGCTGCACCAATACATCTATTGATCTCCTGCTCCAGTTTTCCCCCATTCATAAAAAAGACCCAGAGATTGAACTTGAACTCCTCCACTCGAACCCAGAGAGGGCACTCTACCCTTTTCCAGCTCAACACCGTGGTCTCGGGTTTGGAGGTGCTGATTTTCATCTTGGACTCTTCAATGTAAACATATATGACAACGTACAGCAATTCAATGAAAGCGCACTTTGAATTTAACTAATGAATCAAAACAATAATTAACTGACTGTTTAAAATATCTCGCAGACTTTGGTTCTGGGGGCAATAAGTTTTCTGATTATTGTTGAATAAACACTTTACCAAGTTTGCTTTTCCATTCCTCAAACAAAATGAAACCTCTTTCTAGTTCATTACATAACTCAAACAGTTTTTGGATTAGTACATGTAGTAAGGGTAAATTTTCTTCCTCATGTTTTAAACCCTCTTCACTCTATAACTCTTTACAAAGATTATGACTGAATGCAATAATATGAGAGTATTTGTAAGTGCCGTTTTAGCATATGTACAATTTATTGCTTTTTCTTGGAGACACATCAGGAAGGCAACCAGAAGGAGGTTATGACACTGGGCTTTGAGAGCTGCTTTTAACAACAGACATAAAACTTTTTGCCTTAGACATAGTGGGATAACATGTCATGAAAGTTGGCAATTTTAAAGTTCTTTGAACCTTTACGTGGCCTATAATATAAATTATTTCAACTTTTTATGCTCCATCTGATGCACCTTTTTATATGCACCTCAGTGTGTTTCGTGTTTTATAAGTCAGTGTTTTTCATTGTTGCTGAGTCAAACAGTTTTTCTTTTCTTTTTTCTTTTAATGGGCATTCAGAACCTTGGAGAATTTCCTATCATCAGAATCTTATACCCCTTAAGAAGTTGGTACTGGTCTATCTTTTTATACTTTTACAACCTTAACTGAATGAGAAAGTAAAAAAAAAAAAAAAAAAAAAAACAAAACAAAAAAACTCACAGCTAGTTCATATTTTACATACAGGACAAATAACATTCTGGCAAGCACTTTGTTTTTCTTTTTCCTTTGGCTGTGTTCAGGCCTCTTTCACACATTAACGTGAGAGATCACCATTGCGAGGTAGATCAGACAACATGGGCAACAGAGGAATTTCTTCGCCTCATTTCTTCCAGACGCTGCTTAGAGCAAAAACAATCGTATCCTCAATTTAAAACAAAGGCCTTACTCCCTACAGTGTTTGCATGTCAAGGAAAATACCAAAATTTCATAGCGCTGGTTGCCAGCTTGTGTTGTGGTTTTTTCTGCTTATAAATCTAAAGTGTTTTGGTTTTGTTCAGATTGCGATATGCCAAGTAATTGCTCATGTTAGCCTTATTATGTCGCACATGGGTAAAGGAAGCAGTCTCAGTGAGTTTAACTTATATAAATACCTGTTGAGCCACTTCCAGAAAGGGAAACACAACAAGAGTTTCTAATCAAAGTAACATTGTTGCAATATTTATATGTGTACAGTATTTAAAAGTGGGTGTGCTTGACTGTTGTAGTTACTTCTAGACTTACCTTGCTGCAGGTACATATTAAAAGTATTTTTTATATTGAAACAGTATTTTTCAATGTAAAAGAAAGTGACATGAAATGTTTTTCCACTAATGGTCAGCTGAATGAATGAAGTGGCCGTTGCTAGGTGAAGGGGTGAGTTCGGCTGGGGTTGCTAAATAAAGGGCAGTGACCACCGACTGTAACGTCAGCATGAGGATGTTTTCGTCAGTGGCTTGTTTTTCAGACATCATACATTAAATGTTTGCCAGAAAACGACTTTTCGCAATTGAATTGTTTCTAGAGGCAGTAGAGTCCCCAAACAGAAGTACAAAAACATGCAAGTGAATTTTAAATAAACTGTCTCCTTTAACCAACATTCTTCAGTGAAACAAGAAAACTGAAACTACAGTAATAGCTCCAAACAACCTAACCCCAGACATAAAAAAAATAAAATAAATACATCAGCTTTTCTGATGAATAACATTTTAAAAATGTGGGCGTCTTTTTTAATAGTTCGATGTCATTTGAGCATCACTTCAAACAGTTCATTTCATTTACTTTATTTAACTAGGTTAAACCCTGATCTAGAACTCATTTGAAAGGAGAACCTGGGAAGAAAAAAAATAGTTGAAAATTTCAAAGCAGTGATAAACATTAATTTAGGACATTTGGCCAGAGCATTCATATACAGGTCATCTCCATAATCAATCAGAGGTCATACTGAAATCAAGTTTTTGGTTGGTTCGGAACAAATTTTATAACCGTAAGCAGCATCTCAAAACTTAGACTGCTGGTGTTAAAAGCTCAACTTGAGATGATTATCCATGTCGATATGTGCTGCTCACACCCTCCCCTTTACTCTGCGCTGTGCTACAGCTAGTTCCCCACAACAACGCCTGCCATGAATCCTCAGTCTAGTAAGCATGACAACCAATGATAACGAATAAACCGTTTTCCTGGAATGCCACGTTGTTTTTCTGCAATTTTCACAGTGAGCAGTACAAACATGAGTATGATTGACAGCGCTAAGACCCACCTTCTGGCTCTGATTGTTTGGTTTTGACAGGGAGCAGTGCATTTCTTTAGATGACAATATGAGCACTGGTATGAGGTGGAGGAGCTCAATCTTTTCACAGATCATTTATCTTATATTACACTGTCATGACAAAGTGACACTTTTAACAAATATTTTAAAAAACCTAAACCATTATAATTTTGGTGCCGACTCAAGGCAATGCCCACGACCTAAATAGGGTTTTATGCAATTATCCCCTTTGCGACCTTAGTTTTGGTCGCAAAGGGGATAGAGAATGTTTTAAAAAGCAGCTGAAGACATTTTTATACAGAAAAGCTTTTAACTAATAAACTTGATGTTTTATTGTGTGTGATCACGTTTTATCTGTCTGTCATTGTGTCTTGACCATTTTATTAGTGAAGCACTGTGATTTTCATCCATATAGAGGTGCTATGTACAACCTCAATTCCAACAAAGTTGGGATGATGTGCAGCGTTGCTTTTCAACTGGCTTCTTTCTGACTAGCCAGTATTTTGACTCCTCCGCGACAGCTAATCTGTTTTTTCTATATTAAGCTATACTCTCAAGCTAAGCTAATGACTACTCACACCATCCTACTTTAGTTTCGAAAGATATGAGCTGATCATCTTGCAGTAATCTATAAATGTAATTTCTCAGCACTTCAGCTCCTTTTTGGTCTGGTTGGTAATCAGCATATTACCAGATTCCAACATGAGATCTGGGGAAGATCAGTATCGAGCCCATGTTGATGCAAATCCTTAAGGAGGCCTTGAAAAAAGGCACCAGTATTTATCCCACTTGTGGCTGTTTGCAGGACTGGAAACAATGCTGTCTTTATGGTGTGGTTTTATCTCTCTCCGGCCACAGCCTAGAATGGTTGCTTTCTTGTGATGGCCACTGCATAAATCAGTTTTGGTGGCAATGCAGTCAGGCGAGGATGTCAGGGAAGACGGGTCCTTTGAAAAACTGATAGGGAAAAAGGAAAGATGAGAGCATAAAAGCAAAGAGGGGGAGCTTAGAGAAAGAGAAGACTTGGCCATCAAACACCTAGTACACGGTGTACTTTCCCCCCCCAACCAATTCGCCATAAACTGAGGTTTTTTGATCGATTTATTCATCAAAGGGGGATTTCATTGTGTCTCACTGTGAATGAGGCAGAATGAAGTGTTCCTCGAAATAACAACTCCTCTTCTTAGTCTTTGAGGGTTAAAGAGAGTACAGCGGGAGTCAGCTAGGGTGGGTTCTGTTCAGATAAATACTCCGAATCACCAGAGGGAAAGATGAAAACAACATGCTTTCCTGCCAATGTGTTTCAAGCAACTCCAAGCTGAAGCTGGATATAGCTGTCTGAACAGTGAACAAAGATATTTTACTTGGCTAGGAAGATTACTTTCCCCCAAGCGGCGTTAAGTGGCTCAGTAAACGTTTAGACATTTTTTTAGTCTTTCTCAGACTGACTCAGATAATAGCTGATGATTAACATCCAAGACATGAGCAAAGCACTTTTATCAGATTCATTCACAGAAATACAGGTCAGAAATTGTACGCGTGCTTCTCAATGCGAGTGTGTGTATGGTAACAGGCACTCATGAAGGGGAAGGGGCTACTTGATAACCCTTCATTTAGGCTAGAAGAAGTAAGGAGACAGGCCGTGCTTTGTTAAGCTGCCGAGGGAGTTAAGTAGTGTTGCTCAGCATGTTTGCTCACTGGATCACCCTTAACTGTCTTCGGCGTTGCAGAGATTTAGTATAAAGGCACAATGTCATAATCATGCCATCAACACAATGGCTCCAGACAATTAAAGGAGATTTGGTGCGCAAAGTTCTTTGAAGTCTTTGATGAAGCTCTGAAACATTATCCAAACACAAGTGAGACAGCAACATACTGATTCATGGGCTGTAGAAAGGAAAAAAAAATAGTAACAATAGAAAGACAGAAAGGTATGAATGGTGAATGGGGAGGTAAATCATTGGATACCCACAGGAACTTAAGAGGTGCATTCCCATTCATCTCATTACGTCTGTGTGTGCATTTATGTGGCTGTTCAGTGTTATGTCAGAATAATATGCAGTACACACAGCTGTACTGACAGCCACGTTATCACAACCTGCTTCAAAGCACGACAAGGAAACAAGAACTCTTTTGTGTGCATGGGTGTTTATGTGAGCGAGAGAGACAGGGAGAGTGTTTTTTGGCAGGCCTTATTACCATACAACCCCTCACTATTACTGCCCTTCCTCTCTCAACTTATAATATAGCTGCATATGTGCTGGGCAGGCTATAGACTGGAAGGAATCTGTTGCAGAGGAGAGGGTGATCAGAGAGCGAATAATTGAAAACACACAAAAGAGCACTGACTTAGAAAGCCCAGCTACCAAGAGAAAGTGAAATATGCATGTGTGCGAGAAAGCCTCGAATGAACAAAGGTTTGAATTGCAAAGGAGACAAACTCGCCCTGCATGACATCTGACTAAATACTTTCATTGTTTCTTCTGCCGAAAACAAGTATCACATATCGCAGCCGGGAGAGCAAGGAGACAATGCTCCGGAACCTGGATTGTTAATTTAATCCAACGTGGTCTCTCACTGCAAAAGAATATTTACTATAACGAGTCAATTCACCATTCTGAGTTTTAACTGAGGCATGTTGAGCTCCAGAGTTAAACAGAGAAGCAGCAAAGTCACCTATGATAACTCTGGATGAGCTGCAGAGATACACAGCACAGACCATGAATTAAAGACCCCTGGTTTAGATAATAGAATATTCATGAATTAGAATGGTCCTGTCAAGGTTCAGCCCTCCATTCACATCAGGATCCATGGCAAAATTACAAACAGTCTCAATCCAAAACGTTTTCATTTGAGCTACTAAAATCAGTGAAAAGTGATGATACAGAGAATTCATTCACAAAAAATAAAAATAAAAAAATCCAAATAATCATGCGTCATTGTTCTTCCACCAGGTAATTAAGCAAAACCTTTGTGCTGAAGTACAGCATGAAAATTTCATTCACTTTTGTGGAGAAATTTCTAAGGAAATTACACTGAAAAAAAGACCTTTGTGTACGGACCAATGTCTTAACCCCAATTCATTTGCACAGTAACCAAAAAAAAAAAAAAAAGTGTTTGAGCACTGTTTATTCAACTGAGTGGGTAAAACTGTGCTGTGTAACCCTCTGCACTACTACTTGGAAATGTCCCAAGGCCTCTTGGAAGGATTCACAACTCAAGAGAAAATTCAACTGATACCAGGGAGAACCTGAGGTTTCTTTTACCAAGACCTGAAATATGCTTCCAGCACTGAGGCCACAAAGATGAAAAGCAATCATTTCAGTGGGACTAATGGCTACATGTCTCAATCCTACACTGCGTGAATGCATGCCTGCACTGCTCGAGTGCAGCTCCGCGTTCGTACTGTTTGATTGTTTGGGGCTGTCTGGGCTTTCACTCATATGGCAGCGCTCCTCAGGACGTGTGCCAAACTCATAGCATATGTTGGAAGGGTATGACAGGAGTTCAGCGAGTATGTGTTTTTGAAGTGTACACACACACGCACGCACACACACACACACACACACACACACAGACACTCGCACACTAAAAAATGGCCTTTGTTTGAACGATATGTTTTTGGCAAGCATTCACACACATTTGTGATAAATACGTGCATGTGTGTTAGCGTCTACATGAACTCACAGACGTAAATACCCTCTTTGTGTTTCACACATACCTAGCCACATGCAATCCCATTAAATAAACACAGACACTGAAAGCAATTTGTCTTGATTTTGTAATCTTTGAACAGAAAGGTCAGAGATTTGTGATAGAACAATTGGAACTCTGATGTTGTCTATCTGCATAATTTGTGCCAATGGTGTTGTGGACGTGCATGACATGTCTGTGTGTGGGTTTTCTCTCCCACATCGCTGAAGTCTTCTGTGAAAGACACAACCATGTAAGGTAATTCGCCCATCGCCTACGTGTGTTTTCTGAGCATTATTAACTCAAACATCTGTGCTTGTCTGTGATTGTGACTTGGCAGTCCCTCTAAAAGTTATCCGAGGACCCCAAAAACAATCAAGAGCATATTTGTGCCAACCTTATCTTTAGACTGGCTTTTATCCGCCATGCTGACTGCTGCTCTGGTATTTTTCTGTTTCCCACTCTTTCTTGCACTCCCCTCATCCTCCTCTTTTCCCTCCATCACCAGTCTTAAGGATTTCCTTCATTATTCACTTGTTTTTCTCCACTTTTCCCCATCCCCCTCCTTCTCTCTTACTCTCTTTCTTCTTCTTCTAAGGCTGTTTTGATTGAGGATGTGCCAGTTTAGTTGGTGAGGATGGAGCTCCCGGGACCCTGAAGGGGTATTGGAGTCCTAGGAACACTAGTCTCTGGCTCTCCATGCGTCGGCATTGTGAGCATGGGCTAATCGTTAGTGTGAGGCCTCAAAGAGGGAGGACAAAAGGTCACAGTGGGTCACTTTAGCGTCCTAACATGAAAGGAGCTCCCAGTTTCAATGAGGATTAACCAAAAATTCCATTGACTAAAACACTATGGGAGCTCCCAGAACCTTATACATCTGAATTCCCCTTGTGAATTCCCAACAAGGAGAAAGTGCCTTCTCTCCTCTGTTCATCGGTTCCTTTTCCTCAGTTGTCCTTGTCTCTCTTCCGCATACATCCAATCAAAGAGCCACAGTGGACACATCATTCAGTGGGGAGTTAAATGAGTTCAGTGTCGGCAGCACTGATGGTCAAATCCTGTCCCTTGACCTTTTGGGCGCCTTTAAACAAGCTAGTGCGTGCACAGTTAAACTTGTGTGTGTGCGCATGTGTTTATTTGTGAGCACGTGTGAGGGAATTAAAGTGCCTGTGTGGTCAAAGACAGATTAAGTTCCTCCCCACTGCAGAGCCAATTTAGAGGTTAATGAGTCAGGTAATGAACTTTTGTGCAAAACTCCACAGTGCTGTGAGGTTAGGTCTGGGAAGCCATGTCTCCAGACTTGGTTTATGCGTAGAGTCTTGAGGAATGGTGAATTGGGATCAAAACCAGGCTTTTGTTTCTCATCAAATGAAAGAAAGCGGAATTCATGATTGAAAGAATGACAAAATGAAAGGATTACTGAACCATGGCCGTACCCTCAGACCAATGGGGCCCACATTCAGTGCCTTTGTGACCTTAAGGCAACTCTACACAATGTACAAGCGGCTTCAGTCATCTTTGTTCTTTACACTGGAAGAACAAAGATGGCCATCAGGAGGGTGCAGTATGACTTGTTTAGCATCTGCTCCAAGTCACAGACTTGGAGTGAATATGTTCTGCCGGCCAGTAAAGTTTTATTTGCCCTAACGTGCAAGAGGTCAATTTCACAGAAGCTATCCTCATTATCCTCCATGCCATAATGGCCCTACAGACACGTTTCTCCGAATTGGCAGGCTGATTATGCAGAACCAAGTGTTATTCAGGTTCACTCTAAAAGCTCCTTTGATGCAGCAATTGTTCAGATTAGTAGCAGGCCACCAGGTCAGCATCATTTAATGTTGATTACTGGGAATCAAGACCTGTTAAAACTTAAGCATATGGTTTAGCTTTTTGACTATGGAACTTTATTATTGATTTTATCACTCTAACAATTATTTAAGAGAGTCTATTCAAAAGCAATCTTAAATCATTATGGCACATAACTTTTTCATTTTGAATATGAAAAGTACACAAACCCTGTGGTTTTGCATAAATCTAACTGCTTTACCCATGGCCCTTTAGATGTGCTTGCTCCACTAATTATACGAGATTATCCACAGCAGCCTCTTATAGTATACTGATGGCATCCTGAGACTTTAAAAAAATCAAGAGTGAAATGTTATGCTGAAGTGAATGTTTGTGAATGTGTATGAATATGTATCTCATACAGAAATAATTGTTTAGCTGAGTCTAAATGGTGCTTATTGTGTTAAACTTTGGTTATGAGTTTTACTAAATGCCCAATAAAATTAATACATGGTGGCCGTTTGGGGGTGGGAGATGATAACTGGTACCTTTCTCTAGTTTTCACATGGGGCAAACACACATTTTAAATCACCATGCACAGTGATGTAAACCCACTGTGTGGCCATATGTTATCAAGAGTTTGCTTCTGATTGACTAATCAAGCCCTTGATGTGATTCTGGTTAAGTTAAACAGAGAAAAACAATGCCACAGTACCAACAAGAAGTTTTTCAGAACCAAGCCTGTATAAAGTACAAAACAAAGGACCCCAAAAATCAGCTAAACACAGAGAACATTTAAAAGAGATTTGTGAAATCCGTAGGGGGAAAACTCCATGGGAGCACATCAGAAGCAAAAGTTATTAAAGAGTGCAGGTTATCAGTGGTAATCAGGCAGTCGGAAATTATGCCAAGACTTAACTAACCTTCCTGGGATTGGTGAATGAACTTTGATCTGAGTGGTGACTGTTTAGTGTGAAGGAGATCATTTTTTCCAATTGAATGCTACTCTGCTAACAGACTGTTCAGTTGGAAAACCAGGGAAAAACCAGCAAGAGAGGTAGGGGGATGACATTGCACAAAGTTGTTACTGGAGTCAAAAAGTCCTGTAATAAATAATTCTGGTTTTCAGAAGCAGGGGTCATGCATAAAAAGACTTGGCAGAATACAGTCGGAGGCAAAAATGAACTATGAACCTCGGGCGGGAGGTCTAAATAAGACACTGCATAGGTGGAAGGCATCATGAGCTGACTGCAGCAGAAACAATAGGTGTGGTATGAGCAGATAACAGAGCGAACAAAAAATCATGATGGCTTGATGAACTTGTCAGATTAGGCTGGGGTAAATTATTTTGCTCAAATCTCAAATTTGGTTGCTTTAGACCAATTTTTGTGCAGTCTTTGCAGAGTTTTATTTGGTTTTTATTCCACATCTCTGACATGCTTAGCGAGGGAATAAGGGGATAACTAGAGTATTTAATACACTGAACCAGAATCATCAGCCTTCCAAACTGAGTGACCTTTCCATCCTAAATAGCAATTGCATAAAATTGAGAGATTGAGAGTTTCTTGCAAATTTTCCTCAGAAACTGTCAAAAACATTGAGTTTAAGTGAGTACTATCTCCCATCTGCAGGTGTTTCTGCTAAACAGCTGGCTCAACCTTATGTTATATTCTGCGACTGATTTTGTAACAAAAATTGAGCAATTTCAGATTTTTAAAGGACAAAATTGTGCGGCCAATCTGACTGTCTTATTTTTTCCTCAACTTTTCCTTCTACACAGAGATTTTGTAATGGATTTAACGAGAAAATATATTGAGAAACTTCTTGCAAATATTTCTAAAGTGCACCACAAAATCAGTTATTTTTAATATTTTTTTTCATATTATATTTCTATACAAGTTTTACACAGGAAGTTCATTGGTTGTGCACTACCATACATGCCCATTTCTATTTTAAACAGTCAATGCCATCTGTATCTAAATGTACACAATCACTCAATGCAGTTATTTTTTTTAAATATGGTAAAAGTCCACTTTGGTGCTGTCAACTTAAGCCTTTTGCTTCAGGCAAACTGGGCCCAAATCACCAACATTAATACTCGGAGAAAGTTATTACTTGCATAACTGCATCAAACCTTTTAGAAGAATCTCCCTTTAAATGACTCGATGTCACTGATTTCCTCAAAGGGCCACGGGTAACTGCTTCCATTCAGGAAGTGCTATAGTAGAATAAGATCTGCACAAATGTTTGATATGATGCAAACCCTGGTACCAGTAAAAGATTGTTTTCTTCAAATTTTCCATGCAAATTAGAATAGAATCTGGAAAGTGTTGGCTAAGTCTGTTGAATCAAAGGCTCCTGGGAGTTATGCACATTTGTCTGTCATTGATTAATACTGCAAGCTTTCCCAAGAAATGTGAGGCAGAGGGAAAAAAACCCACCAACAATCAAAATGAAAACATAGATTTCCCATCAACATGCCCTCTGTCACGGGCCAATGATATGTATTTCTGGGAAGGGGAGAAAATCTTGTTTTAAATCTAGTATTCATGGCGCAGTGACCATCAGCATTTCAGATGTAGAAGCTTCAAGAGCTCTTAAAGTTTCTGAATCTCCTTCATATTTTACTTTTCATTTCAGTCTGTCTTTAGTCTGTCGAATGCCCTGCATTCTGGACTTTATTTCTGCTCATCTCGCATGAAATTTTATACCATTGAACTTTATGTGCTATTAGTCATCAACTTGTGGAATGGTCACATATCCTTTGACTGATTCTTGGGCCAGTAGCTTTCTCCTGTAGATTAGTTTAGTTCTGAATAAACATGAAATTACATCCTTCTTGTCAGTTGTGTCATGGTGTTAGTAGTGGGAATGGACGTCCCCAATTGGAGTAGGCAGAGGCTTTGAGTAAATGATGATGTAAAATCAGCAATTCCACCAAAACCAAGTTTGACGTGGGCTATTTTAATAATACGAATAAAGATTTACAAAGTAAATATCTGCATACTTTTTGTAAAGCCCCTTTGCTACTATAATATCCCATCCTGAACAAATCTTGTAGAATAAATTTTCAGTTTTTACATCTGTGTTTGTTGATTGGGCCCTGAGAGAGTTTGGATCTTCTTACCTTACTTTTGAGTTTGAGAGTTCTTAAAATAACACATGTGGTGTGGAAAGAGAAAGAAAACTGTGGAATTTGGGTATGTTCTTGTGTCTAGAAAAGTACTGAAAAATATTTTTATTTCCAGTAATCCCTATCCCATTATATAAGAACTGCCCCATCTATATAGGAATTCACCTATGTAGCTGTTTTTTCCCCGTTCAATCATCCATCCATCTATAATTTATCATACATTTAGCATTTTTTTTAATTTCCTCTTATTTTGTCATATTTGCTTTATTTTTCTTCCTTGCTCAATACTGTTTTTTTGCTTTTTTAAAACATGCTTATGAACAAAGTTGACCAAATTAGGCTATAAATCACGACTTACTTCAATTTAATGGTTACTAGGTATCATAGAGAAAGAAATTAGGGGAACCGTGCTGTTAACAGGCAGGACTGATAGTGTGACCCTTTGTGTTTTTGAAGTTGTGTTGGGTGAAACGACAGGAAAGGGGGCCGTGTGAACCGATGGAACAGGGGACAGATGGAAAAGAAGAGGGCAGACGTGAGTACAGGCATGTTATAAACAGATCACCACGAGCTGCACGGTGACATCCTAGGTTGTACTGAGAGAACTTTGGAAGATAACTAGGCAGCTCATTTGGCTCTGAGCCCATTAGAGTCCCATTCATGCTGAAATTTGTTTTCCTGGCTCATAAGCTGAAATAGGCACGATGTTCTTATGATGGTGTGAGTGCTCCATGCTCCTATTGAAATATTTGTCGGGACAAAAGATTAAATCTTTTGTCCTGACACAGTTGCTTTGTCTTTTAATTTGTTAACTTATTGTCCTATCTGGTTTGCAGTTGTAGCCATTGGGATTTTGCTCTGAAGACAGACCAGAAGATAAATTTTCTTCACACTGTTCTTGTCATAATAAATGGGCACAGAGTGCTCCGTACACTTAGCTGGCAGCTTATGTGCCAAAATTTGCCAAAAATCCCTAAGATACCATAAATCACATTGACACAAAAACTACACTGAGTGTTTCTCAAAGTGAGAAAGTGAGTGTTTCTCAAAGTGAGAAACAGTGTCTGAGACGTCTGTTTTGTATTATTTCATTAAACAGATTTTTGTTTTAATTTTTGTCGAGGTTTACTTAAAAAGTGAGATATTATTGTTGGAGTTTAGGTTTCTAAGCTACAGAAGAGTAATTGATTGAACTAATTGAAAATTTGGACATATATCGATATCCAGCACTGATATATTGCCATCAGTATTAACCAATATTTACTGATATTACATCTATCATATATATATTATATATATTACACGTTTAACACCATGTAAAACCGACCACACCACCTACATAAATCAAAACAATGAGGACCTAAAAATTTGATACAAATTTTCTTGGTTTCACCTCATTTATCTGGCAAATGACTATCAATGTCATAAAAGCCTAGTTATAGTTGGAGATTTGATACATTTAACTTAACTGATAAAAGTGTTAGGCTGAGCATCAAGAAAGAGAACAAAGAATGGTAGCGACAGACACGTGCATATACAGTCCACACACACACACAAACACGCAGACTCACAAATCCCCAAAAGGACAAACAGCTTTTGTTTCTGTCATGCAAGGCTCTGAGAGGAGCTTTATTGGAAAAAGGGATGTGGTGTTTTCCTCTCCAAAATTACAAGGGCTCATTAGAGAAGACATTTTAGAGCTAGAAAGGCACACATGACACATTACACTTCAGACAGCTGACCCATTTATGGGGTGACTTGTAGCATATCTATAAAACACACTGAAGTCTTGTCACCGGAAACCAGTCCCACACAGTTGAGGGGAAAATACGAACAAATGAACTTCAGAGGTTACGGACATGGAAGGAAGGAGGCCCCCAATTTAGCTGTCAGAGAGGGGGAAAAAACAGGAGCTTGAACAAGTCAGAGGTACTCCAAATACAAGCTACACACATTTCACAGCCACGCTCTGCAGAAATATGCTGTTAAATGTGCGCTATGGATCTTCTGTAAACTGATATAGCCATACACTTTACATGTATCTGGAGGCGCCTTCTTCTGCTCCAAAAGCTTCCAGTTCATTCTGATGGCTTCCATGTGTGGTAGCTCAGCAGTGATATTTATCTTTTCTGTGCAACAGGAAGGGCGACCCGACACAGTGGCATCCTCCAGAAATGTCTCCCCCTTTAGAAAAGCCCCCATTGACAAAGAAACTATAAACCATTCATGTAGATGAGATCATGCTCTGGTGGGCCAAGGGCGCCACGACCTGGACTCGCACCAGGGAGAGGAGGAATATTTTAGTCCTGTTTCTGAAGTCTAGTGCACCTCTCACGTTTTCTAGCACAAAAGAAAATCACACAAACCCTGCACACATTAGCCTAAACACCTGAGAGAAGACTTTCCAAAAACGCTCTACTGTGTCTGAGACTTTCTTGCTGCTATAAATAACAGGCTGACTTCACCGTTTTTAGCAATTCTGCAGCTATTTTGTTTGCACCGCGGAGCCGGAAAATACAAACACTACGTTATGTTGACCTAAATAGATCAGGAACAGGACAAAAATGGTGACGCAACGGTTACACTATTTTATTAGAAAGTAAATGCGATCACAAATTAGAGAGGAAGGCCTATTCTTAGGATGACAGATGCAATGTTTCTTTCATATTGTTTTGTAGAAGAAACCCAGGAAGATCAAAACAACCACTACTTGAGAGACGTTAGCTTGATCACAGATCTGGGAAATCTTTTGTATTTTCCAACTTGCATCAAACCAAAAACATTCTGCACAAACAAGCACAAACGTAAAATAAATAAACGCTGGTCCTGTTTCTTTGAGATTTGCTAAATGTTTGCGTCAACCAAGCCTGGCTTCGTGAGACAAATGGCATGGGCAGGAGCAGCTGGCGACACGTACATAGAGCCATCATGATGTACTCACTAGACCTGGACCTGGGCATGGTTTGGAATTTGCTGGCTGCCGCGTCAAAGGATGCGTCCTCTTGAACTGGGACTCAGCTTGAAGAACTACAGAATCATTGTACAGCTGCAGCGCTTACAGTGCATCATCCATGTGGGAACAAGCACAAAGCTTGTTCCCACATGGATGATACACTGTAATACATACATGCATCAGCACTTTCACACAATTATGCAGTTTTTTTTTTTTTCTTTCAATCTTTTAACATGCAGGACAGACTACACCTGCAACATCCATACATAGACGCATTCAAATAATTTGGTGCATTATTGAAAAGTTCATATTGTTCGGTTAGTTGCTGATATATTTGAAAAATTCACCCCTGTTGTTTGTAATGATTATGTCTGAAAGCTAATAAAAACACAAAAATTGTTAGGGAGGGGGTTTCTTAAAATTAGACTAAGATCCAACCATTAAAAAATGGTTTTTGAGATGAAAATGCCATTTACAATCTTTAGGAAGACTGACTTAACAGTTGTCCAGCATGGTGTTCCATACTGCTAATTTCACATGGCAATATTTTAATTCTGATTTTTGTACCAATTTCGCTTTTGAACAATCTTAAGGATACCCCAATTATCAGTACGACTCTTAGGATAAGCTTAAGAAAGAATCCTGCTGTGTGCGGCGCGTTAAGAGTGATCTGGTTCACTTGAAGGACGTCAGGACCATTCCAATCTAAAATCTGGAATATTCCACATGTTGGATTGTCTTGGCTGAATATTGCAGTGTGTGGGGTGCACCCCAAGGACAAACCAGAATGCAGACTGTGGAATGTGACGTGTAGCCAGAAAACAAGGCGATGGGAACAAAATACAGCAGATAAAATACTGCCATGGTGCACCAGAAAGTCTGGTGGATGTTGGGAGATGTCGTTTTATATTGTTTGTGTTCTGTTAAACATAGTACACAAGCTATCACTCTGCACTTTGGTCAGTTTTGCTGTCTTAAAATTGCTCATGAATAAAGTTGGCTTGGCTATCACCATTGCTTCTTCCCAGTCAGTCAGCCATGTTTGTTTACTCTGGAGTCACATTTGGTCTTGAGAGGTTCTGCATGATTTCCCCATCTGACAACTGAATGTCTGTGAGCGAAATCAGTTTATGAGTGGTGTGTTGCTCCTGCAAAGAGGTTTCACACCACACATTACATGACCAAACCTATTATACCTACGATTTTTTTTAGGTAACAGAATTTTTATGTGTGTGGTCTGTCAAGTATTGAAAATCAGACAACAATTTTAAAATCTTGCCATGTCAACCAAGCATTAGGGTTGTAAAGCAATATAGTAACGGGAAAGTTGAGGGGAAGGAAAAAGTGTGATATGGCTGCTCAGACAACTGGGATAACTGTTACCTTGAGAGGATTGAAAACAAAGTCCATTCATGAAGTCAGGGGAGACTTACAAGGCACGGAGTGCAGCTGGAATCTGCGATCGACGAGTCAAGGACACATTTAAGACCGTCATATTGCTTGTGTGAAGCCATTCATCAAAACTGCCTCATCTTGGCTAAGGCGGAAAAAAACAACTGGGATGTTACTCTGTAACAGAAATCTGTCGTTTACATCACAGTAAAGAAGAAAGAATGATAGTGTCGGTCCATGTTAGTCCGCTGTGGTCTATCAAGTCCAAACTTTGTGTCAAGCAGGAAATTTTAGAAAACAAGGTGAAAGCTGCTATTTCACAACCTGTGCTTCCGTAACACCTCTGAAGAGCCACAGGGTGATTCATTCAACAGTGCATTGAAGAAGTAATTCATGCATAGGGACCGAGGAACACATTGCATAAACTTTACAGTACACCGACATATATTTCAGTATGTCAATATTTTTGTATCAAAACTGTCTTATGTAATATCTTAAATAAAAATAAAATTAAAATTAAAACAAAATTGGATTTTTCTTTAGGTGTAAACAGTGGCAGTTCCAGCAAGTCCTTCCTTGAGCCTCCCCAACTCCCCGATCGTCTGCTTCCAAATGATTTTACTAACTAAACAGAAACACTGACTAAAAACTATTGATGTGACGTAAATTCATCAAACAACCAAGTGTGCTCATGATGCCAAAAGAGGATTACAAGCTATTTTTTATTATTTGGAATAAAACCTCTACAAGTCCCAAACTGTAATTTACCGAATGCATGTCCATTAACTGGGAATGCAAATAAGGAACAAATTACTTTTATCTGGGAAAATTACAGCTTTATTTATTTATTTTTTTTACGTGGCACCCCACTGGCCATGCCACCCACCACAAAATCCATCACTAGGTATAATGCAATACAAAAAAAAGGCAGAAGTAAAACATTTTTAACACATTATGTGTGCAATGAGTCTATGTTACATAAGTTTTACTTTTTGATTTGAAAGACTGCATTAACTTTTAGCTGAGATTCCATTTTTTTTTTTTTTAGATGCACCTGTACGTTCCCACAGCTCAGAGGACAGCAGCAAATGTTCTTGTCTTTCTTTGTATCAGCAATGAAACCCCATCCCTTCCTTCTGTTTCGTTCCAAGCTATCCAGTTCAATCCAGTTGTGTTTTGAAAGGGTGGTTATATTCACTGTTATTGTATGATTTTACAAAACCTCTCCTCCCAGCCTTTGAAGCAGGGAAGAGCTGACCAAAGCTCTGCGATCCCTGCTGTAAGCCCCACTCTGGGCAAGACCTGAGTCAGTCCCCACCACCAAGACTCTTCTCTCCCTCTCCCAGCCATCCACATTCTTCTTGCCCCTTCATGCAACTGGAACAAATTTATGTCAGCTCAACAGATTTCCAGGGCACTTTTGAGGTGCACACATGGCTCCGAGCCTGCTGAAGCTGACCTGAGGGTATTTGTCCTGGTTGAGGCCTTTGAAAATAAACAAGAGGACAGAGGAGCTTAGTCTTGTGAAGTGGTGAGATCTCAGAGGCAGAGGAAAACAGCAATTACCCAAGGCGTTATGGACATTAAGTGCTGAATGAGAGCTGTTCGGTGGCTGGACTCTGAGTAAATAAGCAAAGTGGGGATATTATCTGGGTGTTGCAGACATCAATGGAAGGGATTTTTTTTTATATAAATACATAAATAAACGTTATCGGACTTGGTACTGACCTCCTTTGTCAGAGAGCTGCTTGGTTGGAGGTGTTAGGTTTCCGACAGCCCAGTTCTTTGCATGTACTCATTTTTCACGCCATAATTAAGACCTTGTACAATAACACACCGCCTTTATGGTACAACAAAGACCTCCCTTTCCAGTCAAAAACAAAAATGGCAAAAACAATAGCGCACATGTTTATAGATTTGCAGCTGTGGGGAGATGGTGTATCAGTTTAACAACATGCAGAAGGGTTGCAAAACGCTGTTTACTTTTCATCTACCCACTTCTCTTTGGCTGTTTAATTTCTGTGCTCTTTCGAGGATTTTGCAATAGAACCAATGGGCCTTCAAGATTGACCCAAAATGCCCTTGATTTAAAAATGATAAGTTTCGTAAGTTTACTCAGCAGAGCAGCGAAGCCCAGTCACATTAATTGTGCGCAAGTTCAGAATAAAAAGTCATTCCTTTGAGGTCATAAAATTATCCTCTTTGCTGTGAAATACATTAATGTTGTTATTTTCCTCAAAAAAAGAACACGGATTTTAAGGTTACTGACTGTTCAACACATCTGGGCCTCATTTCAGAAAGCAGGATAAGCGAAAATCCTGAGTAAGTTCTCGGGTAACTATGAGCATGTCTTAGGTTTTCGGTGTCAGAAAGCCAGATAGCCGTTATCCTTAGTTGACTTACTAACACAACTTACTCTGTGAACCAACCTTGCTCTGTAGCAGGATTATTTGAACAAATCCGGAGTTTATCCTACTTTCCAGATGAGACCTGGCATAAAGAAAGTGCCAGAAGTGGCATATCCTTTTCTGGGGGGGCCTTCAGATGTTGGAGAGTGAATACTCTGTAGAAACCTCCGTCAGCAGAGGGTGATCACACCGCAATTAGATGTTATCGTTCCCAGATTGATATATTTTCTAGCGTTACCATGTTTCACTGCAATTAAATTTCAGCCTGTAAGTCACTCACTTGACGATTACATTCTTTGTGCT
This sequence comes from Poecilia formosa, assembly GCF_000485575.1. Taxonomy (NCBI): domain Eukaryota; kingdom Metazoa; phylum Chordata; class Actinopteri; order Cyprinodontiformes; family Poeciliidae; genus Poecilia; species Poecilia formosa. The sequence continues at coordinate 762,865 of NW_006800065.1, forward strand.
GCACTTTGTGTTAATACCAACAAGATACTGTCAGAAATGTTACCACAGCACTTAAACTGTTAATAATAAAAAATATATTTTGGATGTTAAATTACTGTAGTGTTAAGGATATTACCAATTCTCTGCTAAATCACACTTCACACATTGACTTCGTCTCTGCCTCTCTCACTATTTTGCAGCAGCAACAGCATTGCTGTTTTTTGTTTTTGTATTTTTTGTTAAAGCGACTCTTACCCCCAGATCAACCTTTCTTTTCTGATAAACTAATTATGCCATTTCGAGTTCTATATCTATGTTTCAGTGCTAATTTTGACATATTTGTGCAGTTCTTTAAGTTCATCTCACTCACCTCTTTGGTCAAATGGTTCTTAGGCAGTTGAATTGTCCTCTGGTTGCAGCTTTAGGCTCGGTACAACTTCGACACAGCGTGAAGAACGAGAAGCTAATGGCGGCCATTGGCTGCTCACTCAGGACTGCAGCCGAGCTGACGAATGCTGCTGCCATAAAAGTTTCCAACAACACAGAAAAATAGGTGCCAGACATGACTAGTTGTTTTGAAGAAAAAAAAAAGTCACTAGAGGAGTCTGAAAAATCTATAAGTATAGCGACAAAGTGGATAAGTTGAAAACAGTGCTTCTTTCGTCTTGATCTCACCCGCTCCGTTCATCTCCACAATCGATCTCTTGACTCCGCCCACTTGGCTGGAATTTTCTCCATTATGCTTTCAGAGGAAGATTAGTTGCACTTTAAAATATGTTTTGATATCCTCCTTATGCCCTCATTGAAATGTCTAATTCCATTGGTGAGTAATACAGATTTTCATGCTTCTTTTTTGTCTCCCGTTGCCACGATGAATCGCGTTATCTGCATTCCATTGATGAGGACTTCTAGGGTTGCACTCATGCTTAACTCTGGAGTAGCTTGACTCAGAATTGAGTCACCCAGTTGTTATCTCCTGTTCTGAAAACAAAAACCCCGACTATCATAGAGCTGGGTAGGTTTATTCAGAGAATCTTTCTTCTATTCAGGACTTGTTGACCCTGCTTTTTGAAATAGGTTTCTCTTTGCACCTCTCTGTTACAGCAGCAAGTTCAAAACCATGGAAACTGAAAAATAAGGTTGGAATATGTACTGTTCTGAACCTATTAGAGCCGACTGTGGAAAACAAGAATAATGCCACAACATAAAGCTCCTAATAAACACAATGTTTATCATAACACTAAATAATATTTCATTATTCATGAATTCAGAATTATTCTCTTCTCAACACCAATTTGATCAAGCTATACTTTTTGCAGTATATATTTTTGTATTATTTAAATCCGGTTTTGGAGGTTACTATACAGTTTTATACTATAACCAGTCATTACATCCATTCTGCCACAAACAGAACTTTGAAAGGCAAACAGCCAACAATCATCCTCTCTCTGCCTCTTACATATTGTTTGAGGGTCAGCAAGCATTGGTTTCTAGGAATTGGGGGCTATCAGTGAGGGCCAATTGGCTCTTCACATGCATGCACAGCAAGCCAAGCAAGGAAGAGCCTTGGCCTTGTTGCTGCTCTGATGCTGTGGCTCACTGGGTCACCATGAGCTCCTAATGACCCAAACAAATACATAATCCATCCCTGTTTGCTTCATCTGCATGGGTCCTCTGCTGTTGATTCGGTCTTTCCCAGTTCGTGTCATTGCATGTGCCAGCTGATAGGGGGATGTTTATGAGCAATTAACAACAATTATGGTTGTCATGGTTATTTCCATGATTTTTTTTTTATTCTTTTGATGTATGTGAAAACAAGAGCATGATGGGGCTCTTGTTGCATGATGATTGATTGTGTCCCTCATACATAATGGTCAGAGGAACTAAAATTAAGCGCATGCAACCATCAAAAAGGTCAAATATTTGTATTGTATTTTATTGCAAGTTGTTGGACTTGGCGCAAATTGAGAATATAGCTCACTTCATACCTGATTCTCCTCTGTTTTAAATTGTCTTTCAAATATTAAACATATTCCTTCTTATTTTACATTGAGATTATGTGCATTGTTATGAATACATTTATTAAAATCACAGGGTTTTTTTAATTTATTTTTAAATCACTGTGAATTAACAGTTAAACTTCTTTTTTTTTTATCAGGGCACAGGAGAGCTCTTAACGCAGTTGGTCGGAGCCAAAAATTGTAGATTTCTACAATAAATGCCCACCCAACTGGGTCTAGGTTTGGGATTTATTACAATGCCCTTCTCAGACTTTTGAGACTTTAGCTTCACTAAATTCAGATGATATATTAAAAAAGGGCTTACACATCAATAAAGCTGAATATTAAAAACACAAAATTATAGTTTCTTTATGCATACTATAAGCAGTTGGTCTCGTAGGTATGTAAATAAGAAAGGGGACAAAAGAAGTGGACAATTTTCCTAATAACCTTGGTTTAGAGAGTATTTCCTGAGAATAATAAAAAAATCAAAATAAAGGATATATTTTACTCAGCAGAAATTTGGTTACTCTACACCCAACATACTAAACCTTAAAGAACAGACTTGTGTAGCTTTAGACTATGACACAATAATATCAAAATGTTCACTTCTTTCTGTTTTTCATGAGCCTCTTGCTTTCCATATTTATGATGCTATATATTCAACAAAACGCTTAAGCTGTTTTCCTTAGTTTGTAAGATTTTGACTTGTGGGTTAGTTGAGGAAAAGGGTTCAGGACTTACTTTGGCCTTATATCTAGTCTTAATCAATATTTCATAAGAAACCTTACCTCAGTCCTTTAATGCCTAGCAGGCCCCATTAATTCTTTATTTATCCACAATCTACGGTTGTCGCTCATCTTCCAAAATGAGATATAAGAAGTCTCAAAAACCCACGTTATTACTTAAACTAAAGTATTTGCACAGATCATTGATTTTCTTTGGGCTTGTGCAAGCTTGACTCTTCTTGCTAGACCAATATAGTGCTTAGGATTATGTCTGGCATCATCACATCTGTGGTAAAAAAAATAAATAAATAAATAAAACATAATCATTAAATGGTAGTACAGCTAAAAATCCCTAAACAAATTAACTGAATTAGAGGTTAACAAATAATCTCACACTTATAATTTCGTCTTGAACCAAATTAAAAAGACTTAAAGGCCAGCAGTGTTTCAAATGTGAAATGTTAAGACATCTACTAATTGCTAAAATTATATTGACATTTTGGTTTTGTGGAGGCTTCATAGCCTGAACAAATTTAGCTTAAACAAAGAAACCAAAAGTCTTGCTGTTTTAGCCCATTAGATTAATTGTACCAAAATCAATCACACTTAGACATACATAAAAACAGTGATTAGTTGAAAGTAAGTAATATTAAGCAGAAATGTCACTCTAGACCCATTTAATACATTCACTTAATTCACAAAGTGAAACACATTGAATTGATTTAAACACAGACTGATGTATTTAGGCCTTGTTGCTGATATGATGATTTTCTGCTCACAGTTAATTAATGAAAACACACAATTTAATATTTGAATGAGTAAAAATTCTCATGTAGGTTTTGGCACTGAAACAATGTTCAATTGAGAGAGCGAAGGCAGGTCACCAATCTGAATCATTCATGGACGGTGGACTGCAGAGTAGCTTATGACAAATTCTGACTGAAGGTCACTGTTAAAATCAAGATCCGTTGGACCAGGAGACGAAGCTCCAATCTGGTAGTCTCAAAGTTTGGTGAGCTTGAGTGAATTGGACTGTTCACTGACCGGATTGGCTCACCATTGTCGCCTCCTGCTGTAGCACATTTGCTACAAGGTTCTATGTAAGCTAAGACATTGACTGCGCTGTAGCCAACCGGCCTCCACTGCGAAGAGAGAAATGCCGATCTGAATGAGGCAGATGTTAATGTTCATTCAATATTTAGAAGCGTAGCCAACACAGACTGAACAGCTTCATTCACTTCCTCCGCTGCCACTGCTAAAACTACAGGCAGTCTACAATTCTAAAACATAGCAGAAAATTGACACCATCATTCACAACTTCTTCTGTTCCCCGATTGACCCTGTAAAAAATCTACCAGAAACAATCCGAGTAGAAGGCTTTGATGAAAGAGTGATTTATTTATTTATTTTTTTGCACAGGAAGGCAATGGCCAGGCTCGCTAGTCATCATTCAGCTAACTTTATGTGCATCTAACATTACGTAAGCTCATTTGTTTGGAAAGAAAACGGTGCAAAGTTCTTTGCCTTTTGTTGGTGTGCTGCCATGATTCTAACACACACAGGCATGGAGCTCTGCACACCAGCATGTCTCCTCGCTGCTGCACAGGTGTAAAACCAGCCTGAGCATCTTAACATTCTTGTTGTATTTTAAGCCTACTTGAAAAAACACCTTATGACATGATAACAATGGATTATACAGTTGTAGCGGCTGAAAAATATGCAGTGGACAAAGGGCACAGACACAAGAAGTGCTGTATCAAATCGATGTAAAGATAGCAAAGTTGGTCACTCCAAGGTAGAAAGAAAAAAAAAAAAGAAACAAAGAAAAAACAAATAAAACACCTTCCGGTCCAGCAGCTTGGATGACTCTGTGGCAATGCCCCCAGCCACATTTTAATTATTGAAATGCTCAGTTTGAATTTTAGCAAGTCATGTTCACCGTCTCTGGCTGGTTATTCAGGTGATTAATCATTTAAATGAAATTATCTAATAAATTGACCAGAAATAGTTTTCAGATATCAACCCTTGATAATTTTAATAGTTGAAACATTGACATCTGTGCTTTGTTTTCATCCTTCATGTATACATTTCCATTTGGAGGTAGGATTGCACCAGACAGCAACTTTAAAGCCCCCTAGTTCATCTAGAGAGGTGGCAAAGTCCTAAAGCAGCATTTATTCCTGCTCTCGGAGACAACTCTGGAGTCAGACAGGGTTTTGTTGACACCAAAAGGCTCTGGAGCTGTGGACACCCAGGAAGACAGCCTGGTTCTCTTAACAGTTGAGTGCCCACTCTCTGAGCCAACGCTCTGTCTAGCTGACCCCTGGAGGCCCAGTTCTGAGCAGTAATTAGTTCTGCTCTCCCATCGCAAAACTTTCCTGCTTCTCCAAACTCAGAGCATCAAGCTGGTCACACTGACCTCTACGCCAGACCAGACCGTAACTGCTTCCCACAAGTTCACTTAAAATATTGCTGAAAATAAAAAAATAAGGATCAAGTAGTTTTTTGGAAAAATCCCGAAGGACTGACTGAGCCCTTCTGTTAGACAAAAAGAAAGTTACTTATCACATATTCATTGTCATAAAACTTAATAGTTTGAAATTGCTGTTTGGTTTTGGCTAAAGGCAGAAAGCTTTATAATAGCCGGGTCGCAATAAAGTGTCAGCAGGCATATTTCATTTGATGCGAAAACAAACTCTTCTGGCCTCTGTCTAATTACTTAGAAGAATTTTGCAACCATTCATAATTATGTCTGCACTTTTGACAGCTCCATCTGTTTTCTTAAAGGAGCTGAGTTTGTGATAAAGTGTGTCAGTGGCTTGATTTAGAAGGTGACTTGCAGTGATGTATTTAAATTAAATTTGTATGTTGGGAATTCTGACCACTAGAGGGCTGGGAACCAGCCTCAAACAAAGCTTCTTGTAACTACTAACTTGTCAATTAAACATCTGTGCAACGTAAATAAAAGTATCAGAACTGGGGATAATCACGTGTTCACTTTGTTACATTGCAGCCCCGTACTCCATTGTGTTTACAAGGATTTTGGGTGATATACCAACACAACTTAATGCATAATTGTGAAAAGAATTATTATTTTTTTTTTTTATAAACTACAAATTTTAAAACTGTACCATGCATTTGTATTCAACCCCTTTTACTCAGGTATTTCTAAATAAAATCCACTGCCACCAGTCCCTTCAGGTTATTTACATAGTAAATAGAGGCCACTTGTATGTAATTTGATCCCAGTATAAATACAGCTGCTCAGCGAAGGCCTTGTGTGTTTATTAGAGAACATCGGTGAACAAACAGCATCATTGAGACCAAGAAACTTTGAACTGCATTGTTGCTGAAATGTGCTATCCAAATAAACTTAAACTTGGAACACAGTGGAACGGTCAGGGAGAAAGTTGGGGAAAACCTTGAAGCAATGTTTGACTATTAAACAACAGCCAGGTGAGACATTTTGTTGCTTTGAAGCACTCATAGCAACAAAATGCTATGAGTGCAACAAAATAAAGGAGAGAGGCAAGAAAAAAGCCAATTTTAAGATGACCATAAATACTTAAAACTCTCCATAAGCCATTTAGAGGCTTGGTAAACACGTGGAAGAAGGATCTGTGGGGAGAAAATACCAAAATATACCAAAATGTCTTGACCAACGTGAACAACAAATAACCCCAACACACATTCACATGGTGAAACACGGTGGTGAGCCGTGGCCAACGTCCAATTCTGACTGAGCTTGAGCGATTTTAAAAACAATGGGAAATGTTTCCGTTTCTTAATGTGCACAGCTTTCAGAAACATACTGCTAAATGTCTGTCACAGAGATGTAATTTTGTGTTTGTGAAGCAACTAAATATAAAGACGTTAAAGGGGTCTAAATAGTTTTGAGGCACAATACTTAGTGTAAAAGAGGATTAAAATCATTTATTACAAAAAGGGGAAAAAATGACCTCAGTTCTCTAAGGTGAAGGTGGGAAGTTGGATTCTGTAGATTTTTGATTGTTCATCCTTCTTATCAATAAGCCTTTCTTTGTGGCCTAATTTGTGGCCTAAAAACTGAAACTGACCCTGCTCTACGAAAATAAGATGACATGATATGATTTAAAAGTCTTTCATGTCTGCAGTAAAGAAAATGATTTTGATGCTAGCAAGCTATCTTTATGTCTTTTGCCTGTTTATCCGTCACATTATGTCTTGTAGTTTGTTTATTGCTTGTGCTGATGTATTTACTTCTTAGGTTTTGTTTGTAGTTGTTTTATGCTTGTGACCTTATTTTAGCTCAGATGTTGGCTTGAGTAGTTGCAGCTGCTTCAGAGCTGAGTTCAGATTTATTAACAATGAGCACATGCAAACTGATGGTCAGAGATAAAATTCACGGTTTAAGTTTTTTTCTTTCAAAGGCTTTATGATTACACATTTTCATGGACTTCTAAGCAAGATCCCAGACATTACTCACATTACACACATTGTTCAATATGGTCTTCATCACAACGTTTTGAGTCTTAATTATTCCTTTTTTCTTTTGAAATGTATTCTTCAATGATGGGATGGGTCTTTGTCAGCATCCAGAATGCATCATGCATCCTGAATACTTTTTACGTCTATCAGATGGAGTCCGTCTGTGGGTTTGTCATCGTCATATTTCATTGTCCTGTCTTCTCCAGGCTTCCTCTCCTTTGAGCTCTGAGATGGAGGGCGGTGAGACACAGACGTGCCGCCCTATGGACGACCTGATCACAGAGATAAAGGGAAGAAAGACAATCAAAGATAAAGAGAATAAAAGAGATGACGAGATGAAAGAAAGGATCGCTGCGTCACTGACTGAATTGCTCATTAGATCAGAACAGACCACATTTTGAGAAACGCCCAATGTTAGGAGACGACACTGCGGTGTGCATCTTTTCCCATCCAAACTTTCCGTCTGCCTTTGGCTCCAAACACATTTCTCCACTCCTGTTCCGCAACACATTTTCATGACCTTTACAGAGGCCAAAACACAGTGTTAGAGAAAGTCTTGTGGCTACTGAAGCATACTGTGACGTATATGATACTAGAGGGCCATACATTATCCTGTCACTGTCTGTCAGTTACCCATTACCTCCCTCCTTGCTGAAGACCCTCTTCACTGAAGAGCTTTGTCAGTCTCAGCATGTACAGCTAGCCTAACAGTTTAAATTCAGCATCTGTGGTAGTGGTCCTCCTGGAATTTGAACTTACAGTGTGACAAGGTCGCAAGATAAGATGTAGTGGTATTGGAAATAATAAATACCATTGGTCTCCTGATGAGGGATGAGGTGACTGTGTGGCCAAGGATGGAAACCAATGGTTCAGTGTCAAATCTCAGAAAACAGACCAACGCTCTGGAGCAAATCTTCAGGCCCTCTAAGCAGAAGCAGAAGTCTGCTTCTGGTGAGACAGAGTGGCTTCACAGAAACCCACACGAAGCTTAAAGGGATGGAGAAGAGCGAGGTGAATGAACAAGCGGGGAATGACGCAAAATCTGCAGGAATGAAACGGATAAAGAAGTGTTAGAAGGAGACGGATGTATTTCATGAACCATTCAGCGCCTTGCCCCATCACCCAAGTTATTGTTATGTCTGTCCATCTGGCGTATAAACTATATAGGCCAGAAGGAAGGAAACGGCCTAGGAAGAAGGATGAGAGCATGATACCTCCTCTGCTCAACTATTATTCTTTGTTAGCCAGTTTTTTTAGCACTGCTCAACCTCTATGGTGGTTTTCATTAAGAAAGGAATCACCTTGGGTTTGCCAGGACCCCCTAATCAAAACCAGACGTGTTGGAGCTTTTAATTGAAGCAAGATGGACCTCCACGTTGTACACAACTAGCTAAATGTGACAACTTATCCCATCACTACAACAGTGTTTCCCAACGGAGCGGAGAGAAAAACATCCTTTCAGTGAGGGGAAATCTAGAGGTTTGTTAATATGGCTCTGGTTTCAGAGGGCTGTTATTGTTGAAACAACTCCAGACTATTATTTACAACCACATGAAGCTCTCTTTCTGCATTGCATTACTTGCATTGTGTTATAGCGTTTTCATTTTCTCACTGGGTAATGTTATGTCCATTAGAGCAGTGTTTGCTTCAAGCTTGGGAGTTCCAGCCTGTGTGTCCGGTATTAAAATAGCTCTTTGGTCAGCGGAGCTTGCTTTTAGATGAAAGAAAACCAAAGTCTGAATGAAAACGACAACCTCAGAGTCAAGGATGGGTTTTTCTTTTTTGTTTTTAGCCAAAGCACCAGTTCCATTTTTGCTGTTAAAAATGCAATGTTCTCATTCAGATTTCAGCTTTTATATAACTCAAACCACTCCTTTATTTTATAAGTTTTAAAAATGTAAGAAAATAAACCATCTACCAGCCACCGTGTCTTTCACTCAAAACTTTCTCACAAGCCACTATAAGTGTGTGTTATTTTGAAATATATTAATAAATTGGAAATGTGGCTTCACCGGCTCCTGCTGTGTGCTTCTCTTTTGTTGCTCATTTCCTTCTCAAAGCTCCCTTGATGTGGGGCTTGTTTTGCTGTTTTAGAGGAGTGTGTGACCTCAGTAAGTTATTACCCCGGCCCCTAACCATACACGCTCTCTGACCTCTGAGATCAGTAGGCAAAATGAAATCACCTGGCTTGGTTGGAACATAAAATGATGTTAAACTTTTAAGTGAGAAATCTGAAAGTCATACATCTTTGATTATTTTATGGACAGAACAAAAAAAGTTATCTGTTTAGACATTTCATGAAGCTTTGTGAATATGTAAATCCAACGGGAGTATGCTGAATCCACTGGAATGAATGCAAGAAACATGTAATCACCCACAAATTGTTTCCCACCCAGGCAGATTTATACAAGGCTAAGTCAATGAATTGTTTAGCAGTAGGAATCCAGAGTCTCCAGGGCCATGACCACAGGCATGAAGAGTATCCTCAAGAGACAGAGATAAGAGATGAAAAATTAAAGAGACGCTGCAGATGAATTTCAAACCTTTTATTATCAATGCCTAGTCAGTGAAATTACTGTTAATAAATCATCTTTCTGTACACCTCGGAGAGCAAGCTTTAAATCATTCAGAATTTTATCAGATTTTGTCCAGGATTTTTGGATTTGACCAACAGAATGCTTCTAGTAGGTTTGTACATAAAATCTTGTTTACTTCTGGAAATAAATTTTGGATGTGGGAATTACATCACATCCAACTTAACTACAGCTATTGTTCCACTCACTGGCTAAGCTTCCTATCATTAACAATGCAAGCTAATAATGTTTTGCTGTACAATACCATCACTGGGTGTGGCTTTCTGAGATCCCAATAAATAAAATACAGGTTAGTGTTTTTTTTTGATTGTTCTTTTTTTTACTCCTGCTACCTATTTCAGGAAAAAGGGTTGCTGCAAAGACACTGACTAAAGTGCCGAGCCTCTTACCTACCAGTATTTTTATATTTGGCCGAAAATACCAAACACTTTTTGGCAGTATTGCAATGTCTCCCGTCTGACGCATACTTTCACTCTTTTGGAATCCTGAAAAGGCAATAATCCTTCCTCTTTAAAGCAGTCGTGTTTTGAAATGTCAGCATGAGCAAAGATGGGAAAAAGTAGAGAGAAGGAGTGGCAGAAGATGGGACTATATATCACCCATCTGGTCTCAGAATCCTCTGGATTCAACAAGATGAACTGAAAAGTTTCGATGGATGGATGGATGGATGGATGGATGGATGGATGGATGGATGGATGGATGGATGGATGGATGGATGGATGGATATAACTCTTCAAGACAGTTGGAAATACAAATATTTTTCCATATTTTTCATAGATCTGAAAAATAAAATACTTAAATCAAATCCCAAACTCTCCAGACTTCAGGAACCCTGTTATTCCCACACAGAGGGCTGCATTGCAGCTGGGGGTAAGCAGGGGCAGTCATGGTAGGAGAGGAGGGATACAGGGAGGCCCAGTGTAGAGGGGCTGATTATTAGTAAAAAGAGAGAACAAACTAAGGGTTTCAATATGTCCCACAGCATTTTAAAGAAAGACAACTGAGTTAGAGAAGCCAATTTAGTGTGCCACAACAAGAGTGTTTGCATTTTCAAACTGTTATTCTAACCAACTGTTTATACTGCCATCTTTAAGCCCTCATTTTGCTCTCTGCTGCCTAAAACCTCATCCCCTAACTTCTTATGTCCCAAGGAGGTCATATGACGTGAAACATTGAAGCTTCAGCAGGTAACTTGTATGAACCATATGCTTTTTATTTATTTATTTTTTTACATATTTGTTCAAACTGACACTGAAAGTACATGAGACAGATAATATGTGCAAAAATGAACTCCTCTGCCGTCTCTCAGTGCTCCCAGTGCTATCTGCAGAAATGCAGCGCTCCTGGTCAGGACCAATCAATCAGAGCCAGGAGGAGGGTCTTAGCGCTGTCAGACATGCATGTATATGCTGCCTCCACCCCGCCCTGCAGCTCAGTGTGCTATGAATGCGAAGTCTAGTTAGCATTGCCACCGATGGCAGCAGCTAAACAGTTTTCCTATAGCAGTAAGATGCTTCTCTGCCAGTAGCACAGATGCAGCAAACCAGCAATTTTGAGGTTGTAACCACAGCTTACACTGAGCAGCCCACACACAAGCATGATGGACATTAAGACACTCCTCCTGGCTCTGAATTTTTACATTTTGATATGGAGTGGTGTATTTCTGCAGATAGCAGTAGGACCACTGGGAAGAGACAGAGGAGCTCAGATTTTTCATAGAGTTTTAACAAATAGGTTAAAAAAAACACATTTTTATAAAATTAACCTTCTGCAGCTTTAACTGTCACCTCCAAAAGGTTATGTGAGGACGTTGGTATCCTTACATTGGTATTTGTATTTATGTAGGTAACTGAAGACTAAAATTGTAATACCTTTACATTAAGAGGCTCCTGGTGAATCCTAAATGTGGATTATAACATCTTGATCAATGCAGTTTTGACTAATAGGGTTTTTAACTGCACTCATCTCCTGATCTCTAAGATTTTATATCAGCTGCACTGCCAATCATGCTCATCTACACACTGCTTGGTTTTTATTATATAATATTGCATATTATATTGTCAGGACCGTAACAGGTTTGACAACAAACATTTTTTTTTTCAAAAAGCTGCCTACCTTCAAAAAGCTTCAAAGGTATTCTCAAAAAAATAAGAGAATAAAAGTTCCAGTGAAAGCCACACATTTGGGGAAATGTTACATTATGAATAACATAGTATGCAAGCGTAAAATCCTTCAAAGCCAAAGGTGTTGACTCAGTCAAAGGCAGCTGAAATATTGCAAGCTCTCATTCAATGAGTCATTAAAAACATATATACATTCAGCGCGCTTGTACCACACACAGCTTCAAAGCATTTGGTCAACCATATGACAAGAGGAACTGCACTCCAATTGGTCAACAGACCGTGCTGCTGCTGTGTGTGAAACATCTTTCAGTTTGTTCTTTAAATTATGGTAAGGGTAATGACACAGACAGTGATGACAGCAGTCGGGTCCCACCAAAGCCCCCCAATATCATCACAATCTACTGGCAACAAAATGAAAGCAGAGCGGCTCCCGGAGTCATAAGCGTACAACAAACAAGAGCAGTCTAAAGCGCTTCCACATTTATCTTGAGATTTTTGATCAAAACAAGGAGTGGCACGGAAACGTTATTGATTGCCTCCCACTCCTTGTGAAGTAGATGGGCCAAAAACAAATAAATCGTAGTCAAATGTAGTTGTGGTTTAGGCACAGCATGAGCAGACTTCTGAACTCCCCTTTAAATAAAAGACCACTGAGCATGTGACGGCGCGAACAATCAAACCGCCCGATGATGACTGAATGCCAGAATACTCAGCCGACCACAAAAACGCATTAATATTATATATTATGTTTACGAAAGAGGAGGAAGCAGCTCATAGACAACTGACTTCTTTTGACACGAAACACCCGCTCAACTTCATTGACTATGTCTCATTAGTCTGGATTCCTTCCACTGTGCTGGAGGGACCCTTCCCAACTCTGAGCCGTTAAAACAAACAGGGAGGTCCCTGAGCACGGTGCTTTTGGACAAAGGTTAAAGCAACATCCTCGAGCACTATTCATTTCGGAGAATCCATCCCGCTCGCTGGCTTTGATCCTCTCTCGAGCCCTCTGCCCCTCGTTCTCTGTTTCGTACTCAGATTAGGTAACGCCAAAGTTGTTTTTGCGAAGGAAAGAGCGCAAAGGAAAGCAAAGTTCATTGTGAAGACTAAAGGAAAGGATCTCTGCGAGTGGTGACTTACAGCCTGGAGCTGAACCCGCAATGGCAAGTGCAAAAGAGGCATGAGAAGTTAATCAGCACCCTAATTTTTTTTTTTTTTTTAAGGAGTAATTGTGACTGAAGTTCAGCTGTTGAAGGCCCCTGAAGGAAGCCTATCCCTCAGGCTGTTTACCTCCACTGAAGCTGTTTACTTGACCCTCTATGATTTACAGGCATAACCAAATAAAAACATCCAGCAAAGTTCAAACAGCTAGTGACGCATTAAGGGTGTTATAGAGGGGACAGTACTGTGTTCGATGATGGCTCACAGCTGGACCTCCCCACGTCACCTAAAGCAATGAGGATGAACTAAGCAGACCACATACCCAAAGTTGTTCTTTCCCAGACACTTAAAGCTTCTTTTAACTGGGTGCTGATCAAAATGTTCATTTCACTGGAACTCTGTATAATACAATAATTTAAGAGGAGTCTTTGTAAATTAGCTTCGAGTCCCTGATGTGAGCACATAAAATCGTGTACCAAGTCTGGGGCATATTTCATCATATTTCAACATTGTTAGCATTTGGCCATTTGTACAATGTTGTTTATGTTTTGACAAGGGGAGCATTGTTGTGTAGCAACGGATCCATTTACATAATTTCTTGATGTTGTAAGCACTTACATAATGGGCCCATTCATTTGGATTGAACTGCAGCTCCCTTCAAGGCCCCTGGACCTGCAAACAACCGGACACACACCCAAACGTCTGCTGGCTCGCACCGTTTATCAGAAACCTACATCTGCCACACGTCGGGATGGGAAATGCCGTCTTGAGAAAATGGATGTGGGGAAAGCGAGCAGAGGAAATAGAAAGAATCGATTTCGTCTCATATACAGTTGCAGATGTACCCCAGCATATGTTGTGGATCATGTGACATGCTGTGGACACATGTTAGGCAAATGAGCAGCCAGAACAGGATTTTGTTGTGGCTACTCCTGAAGCAGAGGAATCATCTGAGAGGGCATAGTTTAGATCATGTTCTCTCAAAGAATGATGTCATCCCTTTTTTGAATTAGCGGCTCGGGTCACATTTGACCTCTTCATGTACTCGTGTACTCCCGGCAGGAACACATGTGGCTGAAAAACATAGTAAAATAAATGGCATCTTGCCTCATAATAAAATAGTCTCTTTGTTGAAAACGAAGTAATTGTTGACAACCTTTGCACTTAATGTTGGTATAGTTTCAAAGAACACATTAAATCTACGTTGGCATCCCTTTGTAGGTGCCATTTATTATTGGAAAACAACATTGTTCAAACATCTAACAAAATTCCTCACAAGCTTCTCTATTCTTTTTCATTTATTTGTCATTTTACAACCACACATTTAAGTGTATTTTGTTTAAATTTTAAGTCATATACCAGCACAATGCAAGACATGATTTAGACAAAAAGAGATTGATAAAAGACCTCACATTTGTTTACACATAAAGACTTGAAAAGTGTGGTGAGAATTTGTATTAAACCCCATGAGTCAAAACTTTGTAAAACCACACTTTGCTGCAATCAAAGCTAAGCCATGTCTCTACCCGCTTTGCCTATCTTGAACCTGAAAATGTGTCTCATTCGTGTTTGTAATGTAGCTCAAGTTTGATCAGACTCCATGGACCCAACAGCTTTCAAGTCCTGCCACAGATTAAATTTAGGTTAAGGCTTTGGCTTTCCCCATATCATATAAATCTAAATGTGTTTTTTGTCTCACTGTTGGAGTATGAACATCTGCCACACTATTCCAGGACTATGCCCCGTCTGTGACTCCATCCTTCTTTCCATCATCTCTGACCAGCTTCCTTGTTCCTTTTGAAGAGTATCATAACCGCAGCGTGATGCTGCTGCTGCTTCACGGATGGTGTGTTCAGGGTGTTGGAAATTATCCTTCCATCATCCACAGTGAGCAAAAACGCAAAACTGCACTAGAGACGCATCATGGAGCCAAAGTGGCGTTTATGTTTTTAATATTTCTAATTCATATATTTAACAGGGTCAGTGAAAACTGATGAAGCTGTTGCATCTGTTGGAAACAACAGTTGAAACCACAGATCCCAAACCTTGGAATATCCGTCCATGGCGCTTCACTCTGGTCGCACTGACATGCAGCAAAGCTCCCTCATGATAAACATTCACAACTCTGATGTTGACAACTGACAACAGATTTCCCTTGGGGCATCCACTGCAGGTCAAACTATAACCCCGTAAGGTAATGTCTAGGGATTTCATTCAGCCTACTGAATGTTTGAAACATTGTCGCTGTTGTTCTTTGTAAAAAAAACAAAAAAACATACATATATATATATATATATTGATTTTAAAAGGGAAATAAATATTTGCAGACACATAAAATGACAACAGTTCTTGATTTTTGACCCTGATATTTCAAAACCGCTAATCACTTTCTGAGTTAAAAAGCAACTACTATTAGGTTTTGAAACATACTAATTAAGATAGCTGTTCTATGAAAACACAGATATGATGTTCTTAATGCTTTTAGCACTCTTTGTAGCTAACTTATGCAATTTGTCAAGGGGAAAGGTAAGTGAATCGACTGTGTGTTCATTTACAAAGAAATAATCTGTGTGAGAATTTGTGATGTGGCAGCATATCAATGCACTTGTGAAACTAAGAAATTCAAGTAGTAGTTCTGCATCCCTCTGAGTCAGAATGCTCCTATTTTTGTCAATATTGTGTAACTGACCAGAGGAAATCCTACAAATTTGCTTTATTTGCAAGTTAGGAGACACACACTGGTCAAAAGTAATATTTTATCAGTGTTATGAAATGTGGCGCCCTTTCACAATTAGTTCAGCTACAAATGTACAGACAGCAGTTAAGTTTAATGCTGACAAGTCGGTTTCGGTGGTACCAGAATGTGGAAACCAGCAGATGCAGTCTCTTTAGATATAGAGTGACAAGGAAAAACAGCAGAGGCAAAGATAAAACTTTAATTCTCAAATAAACACATTAGGGATAAGAGCAGTCAATAGGGACCCTATTTGGACTAATGAGAAACTTCCAGCTTTAGAATTTCACTTCAGATGGATGTTGTAATTTTGCTCACCAGGACACATTCTGGTAATTACCTCAATTTTCCATTGTAAATATTGTCAGTGGAAGGTTATTGAGTGTTCAGAATAACCAATAAGAACCAACATGATTGTCTTGGCACTGTCAATCATGCTCGTGTACGTGCTACTCACACCCTTTCTTTGCTCTCCTCTACACTACTGCCAGTTTCCCAGAGCAGAGTCTGCCACAAATGGTCATGGCTACTCCTGACAGCAGAAAAACAGTTTTCCTGGAACAGTAAGTTGTTTCTGCGCCATCAGTACAGTGAGTAGCACCTACACAAAGTAGATTGACAGCACTAAGACCTCCGTCCTTGCTCTGATTGGTTGTTTCTGACCAGGAGCAGTGCAGGAGTATAATTATATATTTTTTTCCCACAAATTTTCTATCCCATATTTACATATTTTAAGCAAATATGTAAAAAGCATTTTTTTTATGATAACCATCTGCCACTTACATAAATAAATAAGGTATTTAAGATGAATATATGTGTACCAATCATCAATGTACAGAGCTTTTTTCTGCAGCATTAACAGTAGTAAAAACCCAGGCATTCCCTCCTGAGTAACACTCTGTTTTTCCTCCAGGGGTAACCCTGAGATGTTTTCAAGACAGAAGGGATATGCATTCCCTTCAGCAAATTCAGAGTTTGGCCAGAGGTCTTCAAGAGTATTACATAGTGGGCAAACCTCCAAACAGAGGGAGTCAGGAGGTGTCCCGATCAGATGACTGAACTTCTCATGTTATCTTAAAGACTGAACCTCCTTTCGGCTGATTGTATCCAGATGTTTGTTTTTTTTTTGTTTCTTGGTCGTGATCCAAATCTCATGATCACAGGTGAACCCGATGAATTGAGACCTTTTTCTGTTTTTTGGCTCAGCTCCTTCTTTAGTGCCTCAGACAAGAGCACCTGATAACCAGAGATAACGCCTCGCTTGAAATCAGAATATAACTCCACTGTACAGTAACGGTCATGGCTTCAGGAAGTCAGAATGAGCTCATTTGCAAAAACAGAGGATGTAGTTTTGTGTTGTTGTTCATGTGGTTGCTGTTTTTAGATTCTGTAATGTTGTCAGTAAAATATTGTGGATAAGCTCATCTCATCCCTCAGTGTGTGTACTCTTCAATACCCTGACAAAGATGTATAAATGCAACTTTACAGTCATTTGGTGTTTCGTCTCTTAGAAATGTACACCCATGGTTGGATCCTTAAAATAGAAGAAAGGAAGAAATTAAATTAAAGGGGGAGGAATGAAATGAATAGAATACTAAAAATACATAGTTACAGATGCAGTTGTTGTTCCAAGGTCTCCGCTGCACTAGCACACCTTCTTAAACAAAGCACCATCAAAAAATGATCATCCAACCATAGGCACGCAGCTAAATTTGGACACTTACAAAGTGAAAAGTGCAGACAACAGGAAGAAAAGAAAGGTAGGAACATTGTGAATATTAATCATCATAATTCTCACAAAAACACCAGCATAGCTGGTGAGGAGCTAAAATCTTTGTTTTGTTTGTTTTTTTGTTGTTTTTTTTTCAAAGTAGTGGTAGAAATACAAAGCAATCTTACAGCGGAACACTTATAAAAATATATCTGACATCACTTACCAAGGCGTATCCACATAACAAGCAGAGCCCTGTTTTATTCTGAGAATGTGATAGTCTGACACTCTGCTTCACTGTTGAACCCTCACTCTTTTTTTTACCATTATGCGTAATCACACACACACACACACGCACACCAGCACAAACTACACTCACATATACAGAACTGTGTTCTCAGACAAACACCACTGACGGGTATTCCTGGTGTGGTTGAAGGGTGGAGTGGGGAAAACAGTGGACCAAACCAGGTTTAAAGTTAGAATTGTGTTGTCATATGAAAATGATCTCACTTCTAAATTAAGAAAAGTCCTGATGGAGACTTTGGATCATAGTACAGTGCGGACGGCACCCTGATGTCTCTTTCACTGCACGATAATAATCTCATATAACCGAATGACATGATTTTACAAAGACTGGCGAGGAGAGATGCCACATGACGTCAGCCTCCGACTCCGTTGCTTCCTTTTCGATGCCAATGAGTCCACCTAACGCTGATGGATCTGAGTAAAAAAATGATTTCATTGTAGGGCTCCAATCCAATTACACAAGTCCTTTTGAATTTACAGCACTGTACTGATGAGTCCTACTTTTTTTTTAATCCAAACTAGAAGCTGAAGGGGAATCTTTATAATGATTGTCATGGAATAAAAACCAAGAGTAATCAAACAGATTACTTGGCTCTGCACCGACTCGGGCCTGCCAGCAGTGTGGCTTTCGCGCTGGTAAATATTTGCTGTGAGTTGAGTAGCATGGCATCGGCACATCAGAGGGATATTTTGTGTTTCCCAAACATTAGCCTGGTGACGTCAGCGGCTCTTAATGATGTTTAACAAGCCTAGCCAGTCCAGCATCACCCCATAAACAACCCCAATACAACCTGTGTCCCCTGTTCAACTCTACTGGAGCACAATGGAGCAGAACACCCTAGTAATCTGGCTGTTCTCCATGTTATTTTAAGTTAACAAAAGACAATTAAGAGGCTCTCCAAAGACCTTCCTAAAGTCATTTTTATGTTTGCACTTTCACCACACAACAGATGTGGGGCAACTTAGTGTTGACCTACTGAAAGACTTAGAAAAAGAAAAGTTATAGTCTGGAAAACCCATAACACCGTCACCCAAAAAGTGCAGCTGATGTCAGACTGTTTCCTACCTTGTCATGTTAGACGATCAAAAAAATGTGTCTAAATGTGAGAAAATGAAGTGTCTTGTTGCATTTAAGGTCCATAATGTTGACCCAAAAAGTCTCTTTCTATTGTGCTTATTGTAAGAATCAAAAACGGCAGAAGAAGAATTTATAACAAGACGAAGGGCGGAGTATCAATAAGAATGTGTAAAAAGTGATGCTTGACGTTTAGTAGCAAAGTTTGCTCACCTTCACAGGATATGATGAAAACTTCTCTTTACCATTTTATCTCCTTTGGTTTCACACCCTTGCCCTAGCAATGTATAACATACATGGAATCGATGAAGTAGAAAGCTGCTTCTTCAGCTTTCAACTTTGGATCATAATCGGATCAGACTAGCATTTTGATGGGATTAAAATGTCTGTCTATTGCTGTAATATTCCAGTCTTATTTCTTTTCCAACGTTTAGAGATGAACTGGCCTTCTGGAAGAGAGACTTTGGTGGTTCAACAGAGGTTCCAAGTTGTCAGAAAATAATGCCAGACTAACCAGAAAGTAGGTCATGCCATAAACTACACTTTCAGTTTTGAGCGTGCAGTATCCTAATGTGAGAGAATCTTTATCCAGATTGAATGTTTACACAATGTTAGTATTTAGTAATGCTATAAATAGATCATTGCTGAGATATTTCAGTAGCAATTGAGTAAATGCTGCAGCGGTGAGGCGTGTCTTTTAAGTATGGCATTCTAGAGCAGCAGCACTTATGATGAGGAATTTTATGGCCTATTCTAAAAGAACCTGTGACAGCCTGACATAGTTGGTGACCAAATTATATATACCTGTTAAATGCTTAGGAATGCAATGGTTATTCAGGCAAAACACAACAAATATGATGTTGTATTGGGAGGGAGTAAGGACAGAAATCACTGCGTATATAAAAAATGAAAAATATACAGGTAAATAAGTACAAAAAGAGGGGGTGGCATACGTTATAATTTGCGACTGATTATAAACCATTTCCATTCACAACAGCAAAGGACAGGAAAACCGAAGGGAGGGAAAGGCAAGGTCGCTGGGGTTCATTCTCATCCGGCAATCCTCAAACACACACACAAACAAAACGTTGCATGGAGCAGAGTTTTCCAGCAGGAGCT
The DNA here is from genome assembly GCF_000485575.1 of Poecilia formosa. Lineage (NCBI taxonomy): Eukaryota > Metazoa > Chordata > Actinopteri > Cyprinodontiformes > Poeciliidae > Poecilia > Poecilia formosa. The sequence goes on from NW_006800065.1 coordinate 782,865, forward strand.
CAATTTGTGTTTGGGCTCACTTACACTATTATATTGGTTGAGTATGATCTCAGCTCAGACTGAAGCTAAATGTTTGTGTCTGCCTGTTTGTAGGTGGCATTTTCTATATGTGCATGTGAGTCTTCTCAGTCTGCACGTGTGTTTGTGCTTCAGCATGTGTGTGTGGGACCATGCAAAAAAAAAAAAAGTGTGCGAGTAATATCCTGAGTTTACATTTGCACCAGTGGCTGTGCATATATGTGAGTTTGTTTGTGGGTGAGCGTCTGGGGTTGCCAGAATGTCTGACTGGAGAGCAGAGGTCATGCTAAGGTTGGGATGAAGTCAGAATGTAATTATGCTTCAATGAACCAAATGGGAAGTAATAAAGACCAGCTGCAAGCTGTGCAACTCTTAAAGTTTAAAGCAAGCTGCACATTTTCTTTACCGCGCTCTGCGGAGAAGGGAAATACTTGGTATATATGGGTTAGAGGAAAACTAAAAAAAAAAAAAAAAAAAAAAAAACTAAACTAAAGGAAAAACAACAAAAATACTTTATGAAAGGGTACTGTGCTAGCTGGAAAGAAAAAGATAANTAGATCTGAAAAATAAAATACTTAAATCAAATCCCAAACTCTCCAGACTTCAGGAACCCTGTGTTATTCCCACACAGAGAGCTGCATTGCAGCTGTGGGTAAGCAGGGGCAGTCATGGTAGGAGAGGAGGGATACAGGGAGGCCCAGTGTAGAGGGGCTGATTATTAGTAAAAAGAGAGAACAAACTAAGGGTTTCAATATGTCCCACAGCATTTTAAAGAAAGACAACTGAGTTAGAGAAGCCAATTTAGTGTGCCACAACAAGAGTGTTTGCATTTTCAAACTGTTATTCTAACCAACTGTTTATACTGCCATCTTTAAGCCCTCATTTTCCTCTCTGCTGCCTAAAACCTCATCCCCTAACTTCTTATGTCCCAAGGAGGTCATATGACGTGAAACATTGAAGCTTCAGCAGGTAACTTGTATGAACCATATGCTTTTTATTTATTTATTTTTTTACATATTTGTTCAAACTGACACTGAAAGTACATGAGACAGATAATATGTGCAAAAATGAACTCCTCTGCCGTCTCTCAGTGCTCCCAGTGCTATCTGCAGAAATGCAGCGCTCCTGGTCAGGACCAATCAATCAGAGCCAGGAGGAGGGTCTTAGTGCTGTCAGACATGCTCATGTATATGCTGCCTCTACCCCGCCCTGCAGCTCAGTGTGCCATGAATGCGAAGTCTAGTTAGCATTGCCACCGATGGCAGCAGATAAACAGTTTTCCTATAGCAGTAAGATGTTTCTCTGCCAGTAGCACAGATGCAGCAAACCAGCAATTTTGAGGTTGTAACCACAGCTTACACTGAGCAGCCCACACACAAGCATGATGGACATTAAGACACTCCTCCTGGCTCTGAATTTTTACATTTTGATATGGAGTGGTGTATTTCTGCAGATAGCAGTAGGACCACTGGGAAGAGACAGAGGAGCTCAGATTTTTCATAGAGTTTTAACAAATAGGTAAAAAAAACAACACATTTTTATAAAATTAACCTTCTGCAGCTTTAACTGTCACCTCCAAAAGGTTATGTGAGGACGTTGGTATCCTTACATTGGTATTTGTATTTATGTAGGTAATTGAAGACTAAAATTGTAATACCTTTACATTAAGAGGCTCCTGATGAATCCTAAATGTGGATTATAACATCTTGATCAATGCAGTTTTGACTAATAGGGTTTTTAACTGCACTCATCTCCTGATCTCTAAGATTTTATATCAGCTGCACTGCCAATCATGCTCATCTACACACTGCTTGGTTTTTATTATATAATATTGCATATTATATTGTCAGGACCGTAACAGGTTTGACAACAAACATTTTTTTTTTCAAAAAGCTGCCTACCTTCAAAAAGCTTCAAAGGTATTCTCGAAAAATAAGAGAACAAAAGTTCCAGTGAAAGCCACACATTTGGGGAAATGTTACATTATGAATAACATAGCATGCAAGCGTAAAATCCTTCAAAGCCAAAGGTGTTGACTCAGTCAAAGGCAGCAGAAATATTGCAAGCTCTCATTCAATGAGTCATTAAAAACATATATACATTCAGCGCGCTTGTACCACACACAGCTTCAAAGCATTTGGTCAACCATATGACAAGAGGAACTGCACTCCAATTGGTCAACAGACCGTGCTGCTGCTGTGTGTGAAACATCTTTCAGTTTGTTCTTTAAATTATGGTAAGGGTAATGACACAGACAGTGATGACAGCAGTCGGGTCCCACCAAAGCCCCCCAATATCATCACAATCTACTGGCAACAAAATGAAAGCAGAGCGGCTCCCGGAGTCATAAGCGTACAACAAACAAGAGCAGTCTAAAGCGCTTCCACATTTATCTTGAGATTTTTGATCAAAACAAGGAGTGGCACGGAAACGTTATTGATTGCCTCCCACTCCTTGTGAAGTAGATGGGCCAAAAACAAATAAATCGTAGTCAAATGTAGTTGTGGTTTAGGCACAGCATGAGCAGACTTCTGAACTCCCCTTTAAATAAAAGACCACTGAGCATGTGACGGCGCGAACAATCAAACCGCCCGATGATGACTGAATGCCAGAATACTCAGCCGACCACAAAAACGCATTAATATTATATATTATGTTTACGAAAGAGGAGGAAGCAGCTCATAGACAACTGACTTCTTTTGACACGAAACACCCGCTCAACTTCATTGACTATGTCTCATTAGTCTGGATTCCTTCCACTGTGCTGGAGGGACCCTTCCCAACTCTGAGCCGTTAAAACAAACAGGGAGGTCCCTGAGCACGGTGCTTTTGGACAAAGGTTAAAGCAACATCCTCGAGCACTATTCATTTCGGAGAATCCATCCCGCTCGCTGGCTTTGATCCTCTCTCGAGCCCTCTGCCCCTCGTTCTCTGTTTCGTACTCAGATTAGGTAACGCCAAAGTTGTTTTTGCGAAGGAAAGAGCGCAAAGGAAAGCAAAGTTCATTGTGAAGACTAAAGGAAAGGATCTCTGCGAGTGGTGACTTACAGCCTGGAGCTGAACCCGCAATGGCAAGTGCAAAAGAGGCATGAGAAGTTAATCAGCACCCTAATTTTTTTTTTTTTTTTAAGGAGTAATTGTGACTGAAGTTCAGCTGTTGAAGGCCCCTGAAGGAAGCCTATCCCTCAGGCTGTTTACCTCCACTGAAGCTGTTTACTTGACCCTCTATGATTTACAGGCATAACCAAATAAAAACATCCAGCAAAGTTCAAACAGCTAGTGACGCATTAAGGGTGTTATAGAGGGGACAGTACTGTGTTCGATGATGGCTCACAGCTGGACCTCCCCACGTCACCTAAAGCAATGAGGATGAACTAAGCAGACCACATACCCAAAGTTGTTCTTTCCCAGACACTTAAAGCTTCTTTTAACTGGGTGCTGATCAAAATGTTCATTTCACTGGAACTCTGTATAATACAATAATTTAAGAGGAGTCTTTGTAAATTAGCTTCGAGTCCCTGATGTGAGCACATAAAATCGTGTACCAAGTCTGGGGCATATTTCATCATATTTCAACATTGTTAGCATTTGGCCATTTGTACAATGTTGTTTATGTTTTGACAAGGGGAGCATTGTTGTGTAGCAACGGATCCATTTACATAATTTCTTGATGTTGTAAGCACTTACATAATGGGCCCATTCATTTGGATTGAACTGCAGCTCCCTTCAAGGCCCCTGGACCTGCAAACAACCGGACACACACCCAAACGTCTGCTGGCTCGCACCGTTTATCAGAAACCTACATCTGCCACACGTCGGGATGGGAAATGCCGTCTTGAGAAAATGGATGTGGGGAAAGCGAGCAGAGGAAATAGAAAGAATCGATTTCGTCTCATATACAGTTGCAGATGTACCCCAGCATATGTTGTGGATCATGTGACATGCTGTGGACACATGTTAGGCAAATGAGCAGCCAGAACAGGATTTTGTTGTGGCTACTCCTGAAGCAGAGGAATCATCTGAGAGGGCATAGTTTAGATCATGTTCTCTCAAAGAATGATGTCATCCCTTTTTTGAATTAGCGGCTCGGGTCACATTTGACCTCTTCATGTACTCGTGTACTCCCGGCAGGAACACATGTGGCTGAAAAACATAGTAAAATAAATGGCATCTTGCCTCATAATAAAATAGTCTCTTTGTTGAAAACGAAGTAATTGTTGACAACCTTTGCACTTAATGTTGGTATAGTTTCAAAGAACACATTAAATCTACGTTGGCATCCCTTTGTAGGTGCCATTTATTATTGGAAAACAACATTGTTCAAACATCTAACAAAATTCCTCACAAGCTTCTCTATTCTTTTTCATTTATTTGTCATTTTACAACCACACATTTAAGTGTATTTTGTTTAAATTTTAAGTCATATACCAGCACAATGCAAGACATGATTTAGACAAAAAGAGATTGATAAAAGACCTCACATTTGTTTACACATAAAGACTTGAAAAGTGTGGTGAGAATTTGTATTAAACCCCATGAGTCAAAACTTTGTAAAACCACACTTTGCTGCAATCAAAGCTAAGCCATGTCTCTACCCGCTTTGCCTATCTTGAACCTGAAAATGTGTCTCATTCGTGTTTGTAATGTAGCTCAAGTTTGATCAGACTCCATGGACCCAACAGCTTTCAAGTCCTGCCACAGATTAAATTTAGGTTAAGGCTTTGGCTTTCCCCATATCATATAAATCTAAATGTGTTTTTTGTCTCACTGTTGGAGTATGAACATCTGCCACACTATTCCAGGACTATGCCCCGTCTGTGACTCCATCCTTCTTTCCATCATCTCTGACCAGCTTCCTTGTTCCTTTTGAAGAGTATCATAACCGCAGCGTGATGCTGCTGCTGCTTCACGGATGGTGTGTTCAGGGTGTTGGAAATTATCCTTCCATCATCCACAGTGAGCAAAAACGCAAAACTGCACTAGAGACGCATCATGGAGCCAAAGTGGCGTTTATGTTTTTAATATTTCTAATTCATATATTTAACAGGGTCAGTGAAAACTGATGAAGCTGTTGCATCTGTTGGAAACAACAGTTGAAACCACAGATCCCAAACCTTGGAATATCCGTCCATGGCGCTTCACTCTGGTCGCACTGACATGCAGCAAAGCTCCCTCATGATAAACATTCACAACTCTGATGTTGACAACTGACAACAGATTTCCCTTGGGGCATCCACTGCAGGTCAAACTATAACCCCGTAAGGTAATGTCTAGGGATTTCATTCAGCCTACTGAATGTTTGAAACATTGTCGCTGTTGTTCTTTGTAAAAAAAACAAAAAAACATACATATATATATATATATATTGATTTTAAAAGGGAAATAAATATTTGCAGACACATAAAATGACAACAGTTCTTGATTTTTGACCCTGATATTTCAAAACCGCTAATCACTTTCTGAGTTAAAAAGCAACTACTATTAGGTTTTGAAACATACTAATTAAGATAGCTGTTCTATGAAAACACAGATATGATGTTCTTAATGCTTTTAGCACTCTTTGTAGCTAACTTATGCAATTTGTCAAGGGGAAAGGTAAGTGAATCGACTGTGTGTTCATTTACAAAGAAATAATCTGTGTGAGAATTTGTGATGTGGCAGCATATCAATGCACTTGTGAAACTAAGAAATTCAAGTAGTAGTTCTGCATCCCTCTGAGTCAGAATGCTCCTATTTTTGTCAATATTGTGTAACTGACCAGAGGAAATCCTACAAATTTGCTTTATTTGCAAGTTAGGAGACACACACTGGTCAAAAGTAATATTTTATCAGTGTTATGAAATGTGGCGCCCTTTCACAATTAGTTCAGCTACAAATGTACAGACAGCAGTTAAGTTTAATGCTGACAAGTCGGTTTCGGTGGTACCAGAATGTGGAAACCAGCAGATGCAGTCTCTTTAGATATAGAGTGACAAGGAAAAACAGCAGAGGCAAAGATAAAACTTTAATTCTCAAATAAACACATTAGGGATAAGAGCAGTCAATAGGGACCCTATTTGGACTAATGAGAAACTTCCAGCTTTAGAATTTCACTTCAGATGGATGTTGTAATTTTGCTCACCAGGACACATTCTGGTAATTACCTCAATTTTCCATTGTAAATATTGTCAGTGGAAGGTTATTGAGTGTTCAGAATAACCAATAAGAACCAACATGATTGTCTTGGCACTGTCAATCATGCTCGTGTACGTGCTACTCACACCCTTTCTTTGCTCTCCTCTACACTACTGCCAGTTTCCCAGAGCAGAGTCTGCCACAAATGGTCATGGCTACTCCTGACAGCAGAAAAACAGTTTTCCTGGAACAGTAAGTTGTTTCTGCGCCATCAGTACAGTGAGTAGCACCTACACAAAGTAGATTGACAGCACTAAGACCTCCGTCCTTGCTCTGATTGGTTGTTTCTGACCAGGAGCAGTGCAGGAGTATAATTATATATTTTTTTCCCACAAATTTTCTATCCCATATTTACATATTTTAAGCAAATATGTAAAAAGCATTTTTTTTATGATAACCATCTGCCACTTACATAAATAAATAAGGTATTTAAGATGAATATATGTGTACCAATCATCAATGTACAGAGCTTTTTTCTGCAGCATTAACAGTAGTAAAAACCCAGGCATTCCCTCCTGAGTAACACTCTGTTTTTCCTCCAGGGGTAACCCTGAGATGTTTTCAAGACAGAAGGGATATGCATTCCCTTCAGCAAATTCAGAGTTTGGCCAGAGGTCTTCAAGAGTATTACATAGTGGGCAAACCTCCAAACAGAGGGAGTCAGGAGGTGTCCCGATCAGATGACTGAACTTCTCATGTTATCTTAAAGACTGAACCTCCTTTCGGCTGATTGTATCCAGATGTTTGTTTTTTTTTTGTTTCTTGGTCGTGATCCAAATCTCATGATCACAGGTGAACCCGATGAATTGAGACCTTTTTCTGTTTTTTGGCTCAGCTCCTTCTTTAGTGCCTCAGACAAGAGCACCTGATAACCAGAGATAACGCCTCGCTTGAAATCAGAATATAACTCCACTGTACAGTAACGGTCATGGCTTCAGGAAGTCAGAATGAGCTCATTTGCAAAAACAGAGGATGTAGTTTTGTGTTGTTGTTCATGTGGTTGCTGTTTTTAGATTCTGTAATGTTGTCAGTAAAATATTGTGGATAAGCTCATCTCATCCCTCAGTGTGTGTACTCTTCAATACCCTGACAAAGATGTATAAATGCAACTTTACAGTCATTTGGTGTTTCGTCTCTTAGAAATGTACACCCATGGTTGGATCCTTAAAATAGAAGAAAGGAAGAAATTAAATTAAAGGGGGAGGAATGAAATGAATAGAATACTAAAAATACATAGTTACAGATGCAGTTGTTGTTCCAAGGTCTCCGCTGCACTAGCACACCTTCTTAAACAAAGCACCATCAAAAAATGATCATCCAACCATAGGCACGCAGCTAAATTTGGACACTTACAAAGTGAAAAGTGCAGACAACAGGAAGAAAAGAAAGGTAGGAACATTGTGAATATTAATCATCATAATTCTCACAAAAACACCAGCATAGCTGGTGAGGAGCTAAAATCTTTGTTTTGTTTGTTTTTTTGTTGTTTTTTTTTCAAAGTAGTGGTAGAAATACAAAGCAATCTTACAGCGGAACACTTATAAAAATATATCTGACATCACTTACCAAGGCGTATCCACATAACAAGCAGAGCCCTGTTTTATTCTGAGAATGTGATAGTCTGACACTCTGCTTCACTGTTGAACCCTCACTCTTTTTTTTACCATTATGCGTAATCACACACACACACACACGCACACCAGCACAAACTACACTCACATATACAGAACTGTGTTCTCAGACAAACACCACTGACGGGTATTCCTGGTGTGGTTGAAGGGTGGAGTGGGGAAAACAGTGGACCAAACCAGGTTTAAAGTTAGAATTGTGTTGTCATATGAAAATGATCTCACTTCTAAATTAAGAAAAGTCCTGATGGAGACTTTGGATCATAGTACAGTGCGGACGGCACCCTGATGTCTCTTTCACTGCACGATAATAATCTCATATAACCGAATGACATGATTTTACAAAGACTGGCGAGGAGAGATGCCACATGACGTCAGCCTCCGACTCCGTTGCTTCCTTTTCGATGCCAATGAGTCCACCTAACGCTGATGGATCTGAGTAAAAAAATGATTTCATTGTAGGGCTCCAATCCAATTACACAAGTCCTTTTGAATTTACAGCACTGTACTGATGAGTCCTACTTTTTTTTTAATCCAAACTAGAAGCTGAAGGGGAATCTTTATAATGATTGTCATGGAATAAAAACCAAGAGTAATCAAACAGATTACTTGGCTCTGCACCGACTCGGGCCTGCCAGCAGTGTGGCTTTCGCGCTGGTAAATATTTGCTGTGAGTTGAGTAGCATGGCATCGGCACATCAGAGGGATATTTTGTGTTTCCCAAACATTAGCCTGGTGACGTCAGCGGCTCTTAATGATGTTTAACAAGCCTAGCCAGTCCAGCATCACCCCATAAACAACCCCAATACAACCTGTGTCCCCTGTTCAACTCTACTGGAGCACAATGGAGCAGAACACCCTAGTAATCTGGCTGTTCTCCATGTTATTTTAAGTTAACAAAAGACAATTAAGAGGCTCTCCAAAGACCTTCCTAAAGTCATTTTTATGTTTGCACTTTCACCACACAACAGATGTGGGGCAACTTAGTGTTGACCTACTGAAAGACTTAGAAAAAGAAAAGTTATAGTCTGGAAAACCCATAACACCGTCACCCAAAAAGTGCAGCTGATGTCAGACTGTTTCCTACCTTGTCATGTTAGACGATCAAAAAAATGTGTCTAAATGTGAGAAAATGAAGTGTCTGGTTGCATTTAAGGTCCATAATGTTGACCCAAAAAGTCTCTTTCTATTGTGCTTATTGTAAGAATCAAAAACGGCAGAAGAAGAATTTATAACAAGACGAAGGGCGGAGTATCAATAAGAATGTGTGAAAAGTGATGCTTGACGTTTAGTAGCAAAGTTTGCTCACCTTCACAGGATATGATGAAAACTTCTCTTTACCATTTTATCTCCTTTGGTTTCACACCCTTGCACTAGCAATGTATGACATACAAGCAATCGATCAAGTAGAAAGCTGCTTCTTCAGCTTTCAACTTTGGATCATAATCGGATCAGACTAGCATTTTGATGGGATTAAAATGTCTGTCTATTGCTGTAATATTCCAGTCTTATTTCTTTTCCAACGTTTAGAGATGAACTGGCCTTCTGGAAGAGAGACTTTGGTGGTTCAACAGAGGTTCCAAGTTGTCAGAAAATAATGCCAGACTAACCAGAAAGTAGGTCATGCCATAAACTACACTTTCAGTTTTGAGCGTGCAGTATCCTAATGTGAGAGAATCTTTATCCAGATTGAATGTTTACACAATGTCAGTATTTAGTAATGCTATAAATAGATCATTGCTGAGATATTTCAGTAGCAATTGAGTAAATGCTGCAGCGGTGAGGCGTGTCTTTTAAGTATGGCATTCTAGAGCAGCAGCACTTTTGATGAGGAATTGTATGGCCTATTCTAAAAGAACCTGTGACAGCCTGACATAGTTGGTGACCAAATTATATATACCTGTTAAATGCTTAGGAATGCAATGGTTATTCAGGCAAAACACAACAAATATGATGTTGTATTGGGAGGGAGTAAGGACAGAAATCACTACATATATAAAAAATGAAAAATATACAGGTAAATAAGTACAAAAAGAGGGGGTGGCATACGTTATAATTTGCGACTGATTATAAACCATTTCCATTCACAACAGCAAAGGACAGGAAAACCGAAGGGAGGGAAAGGCAAGGTCGCTGGGGTTCATTCTCATCCGGCAATCCTCAAACACACACACAAACAAAACGTTGCATGGAGCAGAGTTTTCCAGCAGGAGCTCAATTTGTGTTTGGGCTCACTTACACTATTATATTGGTTGAGTATGATCTCAGCTCAGACTGAAGCTAAATGTTTGTGTCTGCCTGTTTGTAGGTGGCATTTTCTATATGTGCATGTGAGTCTTCTCAGTCTGCACGTGTGTTTGTGCTTCAGCATGTGTGTGTGGGACCATGCAAAAAAAAAAAAAGTGTGCGAGTAATATCCTGAGTTTACATTTGCACCAGTGGCTGTGCATATATGTGAGTTTGTTTGTGGGTGAGCGTCTGGGGTTGCCAGAATGTCTGACTGGAGAGCAGAGGTCATGCTAAGGTTGGGATGAAGTCAGAATGTAATTATGCTTCAATGAACCAAATGGGAAGTAATAAAGACCAGCTGCAAGCTGTGCAACTCTTAAAGTTTAAAGCAAGCTGCACATTTTCTTTACCGCGCTCTGCGGAGAAGGGAAATACTTGGTATATATGGGTTAGAGGAAAACTAAAAAAAAAAAAAAAAAAAAAAAAACTAAACTAAAGGAAAAACAACAAAAATACTTTATGAAAGGGTACTGTGCTAGCTGGAAAGAAAAAGATAACAAAAATTAGGAAAAAATATTTCCATTGAGACTGTAATAGGGTGAAGCTGCCAAGGATTCCTGGCATGTAGCCAGGGATGATGATGGTCACTGAGTGCATATACGGGATTAAAGCTGTGGAAAGGGAGGGTGACACACCAGGTGGTTTTACTCGGGCGATCCAGTTTTGACTGCCTGCGTCTAAAAAAGAAGGAATGGAAAGAAAAAAAAAAACATCAACTGGCCTGTAAAAAAACACTGGAGAAAAAATAGGAAAAAAAATACTTTATCTTCCCCTGAAGGAGCCTCCATTTTTCTGTCCATCTTGTGATTTTTTTTGTTTTGTTCTCATCTATTTGCTTCCGTGTTTGCCTTTTTTTTTTAATCCCTCAATTTCCCATTTGTCCAATCCAATCATCTTTCTAACTCAGACCATCTTTTGAAAAATACAGAATCTTCATTCAAAAAATGTTCAACATAAAATGAGCAGCAAAGCAAACTGAAAACTTCTGGAGCAAGATTACAGGTGTCATTTTCGATTTCAATTATTTCCTCTTAACATGATTATGGAAATGTATCACATTATTGAGGTTAAGTTCTGAAATGTCACAAAGTCTCTCCTTTGGCCAAGATTTTGTTCTTGGAGAGCAACAACTAACCAAAATGTTTCGAGCTCTGTGATCAAGAACCCCAAGTCAGTTTTGCTTTTAATCTGCCTAAAATAAACAAAAGCATTCAGTTTAAACATTAATTAATCAGCAAATAAATAGATTTTACAATTAATCATCAGCATATATTATTTTGGGGGGATTTTACATTTAAAAATAAACCTAATACAGACAATTTTGGGTACTTTTCATAAAACAATTCAATTTTCAATATGTGATGCTTTAAAATGGTGCTCTGTTTAAAGAGTTTTGAAATTCACATGCTTAGATATTGCCTTTGTTTTGCTATATGCAATGTTTGGGATCATCTTCAGCTCATCTGGGTTTTTTCCCTTTGAGCTGGATTTTTCTGGTAGAATTTCAAGAGGGCCAAGCAGTAAACAAAAGAAGTTGTGAATGATGCCATTGAGCTGCGCTGTGTTAGAATTGTAGTCTACCTGCAGTTTTGTCAATGGCAGCGGAGAAAGTGAACGAAGCCGTTAGGTTCGTGTTGGCCAGATTTCCAAATATTGACTCAAAATGAACATCATTTAACTCGGCACGTCTCTCTGGAGGATGATTGTTTACACTGCGCAAATCTTCTGGCAAGCTTCATAAGAGTCAAACTGGCACATTACATACATTATGGTTAGCGATTGGGTAAAGTGTAAAGCTTCAATAGAGTCCACACCTCCAGGAAGCAAACGCTTTTCAATAGTCGAGTGTCCAGACCCTCTGTACAAAGAAAAAGGGGCTAGTTTTTATAAGGCTACCTTTTCCCTTTTCCCAAATAAATGAACGTTATTACCTGAAAACAACAACAACAACAAAAGTCTCCTAAGGGTACGTTAATATTGATGCGTCTTTCTTTACATTTAAACATTGGTTTTGCACTTTTTTGCATGTGTAGATTACTGTGTAAAATGTGCTTCTGGTAATGCGTGGCTCATGGGGTCCCATGAAAGTATTTAAGAGTTATTGGGGAACTTATATGAAAGAGAGCGAGTGGTAAAGCTTGGCTCTCACAGCTCAGCCCACTTGCTGGAGGGAACAAACGACCTGGATTCTTTGAGCTTCCTGGGAAAAACAAGCATGACTTTATCAGGGAAAGTACAAGTCACCGGGTTCTGATGTGGAACTGGAGGCTGCTGTCAGAGGGCAGCTACATTAACAGATATTCAGCAGCCAACAGTCATCTCTGAAACATGTGGTTCCTGTAAAAACAACACCCCTCACCTCAGTAACCCCTAGCACCATGAACTATCAAGTCATTCGACAGTGAAAGGCAGATGTGTTTTTTCCTAAGGGTGTCCCTTGTGGGTATGATGTATGCATGAGCGTGCGTTTGTGTGCTTGCATGTGTAAGACAGGGGCTGTTTATTATTTCAGTCTCAAGGTCAACACCGTGGCACTGCAACTGGTCCTGATTTAGATAAGACCTCGGCAGCCCATTTTCTCAGACAGGGGTTAGTACCCGTCTGGTCAAACTTAGCAGTTACATGGAAAAGTCTTAACGGTTTTAATTTTAACAGGTATTTTCCTTCTGTTCTGGAGCCCTTATGGAAAGACAGAGGATGTCTGGAAATGAGCAGGGGAGCATGTAACAGAGCTTTGGAACAGGAATCTTATGGAGGACAGACTCCCCACAATGATCACTCAATAAGGTTTTCATCTTCATCTTTTAGCTGGTGCTCTAATAAAGCAGGGATTTAAACAGAATGCTTGTTTCACTGAAAGTACTGCGAGCAACAAACCCCGGTTGGTGCCCCTCGTGTATTACCATTTAAAGGGAAAGTTCCCACTAATCAAATATCTCTCTGCTGGTTTTGAATATAAATGTGTTGGCTATAGTGCCGTTTGCTTTTGTTAAACTTTTCAGAACACTGGGGCACAGTACAATAACCAAACTCGCCGGTGTTTAAAGCTGGAGTGAGAAATGTGTGAATGCTTTCATAACTGCCATGTTAAAACTGCAATATAGCTCAACCAAGAGAGTTGTACATATAGAGCAGTCCGTGACCATGTTTTAGGCGTCTCTCTGCTTCTGGCTTAAATGAATGGGTGATTAACATGATTCTGGAACATTTGGTGACTGCAAAGGAGGCTATTCAATCATTTGAATCACAGACAGAGAAGCATCTAAGACATGCAGGGCAGAGGTACTTGACCAGGACCAGGTTTGGGAACCACTGATATATAATGTCTTGGCAAAAAATATTTACACCCATTGAAATTTGTTCCACCTTGTCATGCTACAAACCACAAAGCTGGTTCTGTTTTATTGGGGTTTTGCTGATGCGAGTCACAAATGCTGCTTAACAAGCCACATCTTCTTTCTGTGCCCACTTTAGTTTTGCACCATTTGTCACACTTGTCACACAGGAAGTATGTCAAAGTATGTGTCTTGTGGGTAGTACTACGCATGTCCACACAGCAGGGGACGCTGTCGAATTCAGCTCTCACCCCTGGTTCTTGTCTGAAAGACTACTGCAGGTTTATGTCCCATCTGATGTCTCCTTTTTATCAAAATCCTCTGAATGTGACTCAAGGTGAGACAAGGCGGTGGAGATTTTTCATTTCTCTTTGACCAATCAGGCCAGTTCCTGAAGGTCAAAAGACACGGTTACAGTAGCAGCATGCGTGGATAAGACATCTGTCTAATTGTCCATCAAAGAGAAACAGAGGACAGGCAGCAGCTTCAGCAACAGCAAGGAAGAAGTCCAGACATAGACAAATAGTCAGAGTGGGACAAAGTGTGACAGAAGACATAGAAACAGGTTCAGTTCATCACCATCTTAACTGGGATACCTGTCCTCACACTAACACTACTCAGTGATCACCGGGGTAACACTTTCTGAAGACTCCTCAGTCTTGTTCTGGGACACGCCCCGCATCACCTGTTCAGCCCAACGACTCAGCTGAGTCACAGAGCAGTAGAGATGAGTGAGACAGGCTGAAATGCTCTCACATGGAGATGCTTTCTGATGTTCAAGGATCGTTAAGATAAACCTCCCTGCTTACATCCTAGTGGAAGCTCTGCCCAGTAGGCCACCCACAGTGGACTGGTCCAGTACCACTTTGTCTCCAACAGGTCTGTCCCCCTCCCAACCTGTCCAACCAGAGCTTTGAAGTACTGATGAGAGCTGATGATGTCAGCTTGCTCCTTTAAAGCAGGGGTGTCAAAACATGTTTTCATGTCATGCCATGTTAAGATCATCAATGTCCTCAAAGGGCCGGTTGTGGCAGAATGTATTGGTAAAACTACTTATTAAATTATTATAATATTATAGCTTTCTTTGTATTTGATGAGTACTTATCAAATAATATTCAGCATCTTTTCACAGTGATGTAATCTGGCACCGTGTGACTAAAAACCGATTTCACTGATGAAATAATATTTAAGAACCCAACTCTTATCTTGAAGTTCAGATTTTATTTAGGGGTGTCAGAGTAATGAATAAATATGAATGCAAATTTACACTGACTTCCAGATTTCAGCTTGCAAAACAATTGAAAACGATGCACCTCTTTCCTTCTATACACTAGTGTTGGTCTATCACATTAAATCCTAAAAATATTCAATAAAATTTGTGTTTGAAGCTTGACAAAATGTATAGAAGTTCAACAGACCTTTGTAAGGTACTGAATATTAAATAATTTTTATTAACTGAATACAAGAAAACCTGCAGCTCATGGTAATTTAAGTATATCAAGCGCTTTTTTCCTCCGACATGTGAAAACCTTTTGCTAATGGTGTAAGTTCACTCAGACAGCATAAAGGAAAAGTAACAGGATGGATCAGATTCTTTCAAGACGGGTTGTGTGAATCACTTATTAATAGTAAGACTCTTTTCTACCGTAGACTGCAGTCTGTGCGTTCTCTGTTTAGAAAACGACAGTCAGAGATGTGCAAAACTGCACAATATAGTGTGAAATGCTATATATAGCTTTGACATTTTTGAAGTTCGAGTTGCTAAAGATGACAGAAATTCACGAGTTGTGTCATCCCTCCTCTGAACTTTGGTTTCTCTGGCTCATCTGTGAAACATCTTATGTAAGTTTTTCAAGCTGATGGTGTTTTGTTTGCTAAGTGTAAGATGTTTTCTAATTCATAGGTGAATGGTCCACTGCTTGGTGTATGTCAGGTCTTCACCTCATCAAGGAACGTTCTCCTGAAGGAAAAGCTCAGCAGTGTGGATGTCACACGTTTTCAAATGGAATATATGCATATTCAGCAACAACCCTCGTCATAGAAAATGTTTTAGATAAATAAGAAAACACAATGATTTCACGATTATTTCACCTTCCAATGTTTCATGACTAAAATTTCTTTCAACACCACAAGCAAGCAAGCACATTAAGTACTTCAGTCACTAAGGACAATGTACTTGGCTCAGTATGAGCTAATTGAAAATAAATAAATAAATAAAAAAATAAGTACGTGGACATACATTAATGTTGGTGAATGAGTTCTTTTTAATATAATGTTTTATTTTATTTATGATAATCAGAAAAGAGTTCAGGACAGACAGCAGCTCAAAGCAGCCAATAGCACACACAAAGTCCTCATTAAAAGAGGGCGGTCTGCACCACTTCTGCACATGTAATCAACTGCATGAGCAATCTCTGTAGATTGCATGCAGCATGCACACTTACTGGCCATGCAATGATTTTAATTGCATGGCCAGTAATAAGCGCTCTTTATTTGTAAACCTTTGTAGACCAAAGTCCAAAGATAAAAGATATATATATATATATATCCTGAACCAACCAGGTCCAGGATATACTCTATGTCCTTAAATATGTTGGTGTTGCTGTGTGAGTAATCCACTGATTATACTGGTGAAAACTAACCCTATTTAGTTGAAACTCTAATTTGACCTAATTTCCAAATTGATCTAAACCTGCTTTTCTTAAAATCCACAGTTCATACTGATCTGTGACATTACGGAGCCATCATGCAAACCCCACAGAAAGTGCCTTTTACACACGCATCTGAAGGAACTCCTCATAGAGCTTTTGACTTACAGACTTGAAAATGAGCCGTTACAGTCTTGGGGCATTGGGAATCAAAAGCTGCTAAAAGCTTTTTTACTCCATCAAAGCATGTGGGCATGCACGTCATAAAAAGTAAAGGTGCAATAACTTTCACACACAGAAGGTCAAAGCTGTGCCTAACATGCTGTGTGTTATCCCAGGACGTTCAACCCATTCACATGCTCATTTGCTGAAATCACTTTTGCTCCACCCCTTTAGTACAGGAAGTGAGTTGTTTCACTGGTGGACATCCTCTCTCCATGCTCTAACTCATAAAGGTTTCAAGTTGTGTCTAGTGACACAAAACAAGGTGGTATTGACTTGCCCTCTGAAAAGTGACTGTTGACTGGACCGTGTGGCATGGTACATTGATGACATCACATTAGCCTGTCCCTACTTTCTCTAATAATAGATAATATTTTCAAATTACATTTAAAAAATTCAAAAATGTACATTGATTCTTCACCATCATACAGCAAGTGGCTACATCTTTCATCAAAAAGACTAAATCTCCCTCAAATGTTTAATACTTCTCTCCTGAACCAAACAGAACCTGAGTGAACGTAATATTGAGGCTCAATCATCAGCTCGGAGGAGGCATTGAGGTACAGCAGTGTAGATGTAGGGAAGTGCTTGAATGTGTAGGCGCATGTCAGTGTTGGATTTGCTCTTTGTGTTGTGGAGCTTTGTGGAGTATGTCCTCTGAAGGACACCGTACTTGGCATTCGTTAGTGTGCGCTGGTAATACAACGGCCAGTTTCTGCTCTGCATTCTAAAGGTAGGCAATACTGACCGCCAGCTCCTCAATGTAACAAAATGTTACTTTTAATGTTCAGCTAGTTAGTTTTGTATCATTGTTAGTTTTGTATCATTTTGTCTTCTTTTCTTCTTTTTTTATATATATATTCTGCATCTGTAAATCAAAAGATAAAAAATAACTGCGTTAATGAAAGTTGACAAGCAGTTTCTGCTCTGCATTCTAAAGGGCGAAGCCGCATCGCTGTCAGGTGGTCCGAATAAACAGTCACAACCACGATCCCAAACCGCAGTGTGTGTCAGAGTCTTGTTTCCTTCCGACGAAAACCTTAAAGAGTACACAACGCAGAGTCCAGGGAACAACGAGGACTCGACTCTCACAGCCAAGGGTTACATAGAGATGGGGTTGTGCAACTCAAGCTGCCAATTGAGGTTGCTTATGGCTTTGCTCATCTTTGTTTCTGTCTCTGGTTAGAGGATTTAATAGATTTTCTATCATTAAACACTGTTTTAGGACGTGGGTTTAAACTGTTTTGAAGTTTACGTAGATACAATTCAAGAGTCATATTATTTTCCCTGAACACCTCATATTCCAGACAGGTTTTGACACACACAATGTTATGACAATGCCAGATCACACCTAATATTGTCCCCAATGCTTAAGGTAAGGAAAGTCCTGATCAAAGTTTATTTTAGGCAATGGAGTCATGACATTAAGTATTGTATATTTGGTGTTGATGTTCTTACTCTTCTCAAGTGCTGTCACAAGCCTTCCCCCTGTCCACAGAATGTGGGATTTCCCTATACATCCATTGAATCCTCCATCCATTGTCTTACACTTATCTCAAATAGGGTCACAGGATAAGCAGGTCTTATAGGGAAACCCATAGATCTCGTTCCTCTACGGGGATCCCAAGGTGTCCATAGGCTTGGATGGTTATCATTATTCTCCAGCACATTACCTGGGTTCTCCTCAAAATGGGAGGAGAACCCAGACAGCCTCCAAAAGGAGGCGCAAAGGGGGCATCCTGATCATATGCCCAAACTCCCCCAAATACCTCCTTTTAATCCAGAGGAGGTACTCACCCTATCTATAAGGGTGAGGAGAAAACTAATTTTTGCATCTGGGATCTAATTTTTTCTGTCATGATCCATATCTCATGACCATAGGAGAAAGCTAGAACGTAAACAGAACGGTAAATCAAGAGCTTCACTTTTGGCTGAGCTCTCTCTTCACTCCGACAGTCCAGAGCAACGCCCGCATTCCCTCGGATGAGGCCCCAATCTGTCTATTCATCTAACACTCCAGCCTACCATCACTTGTGAACAAGACACCAAAATACTTTAACTCTTCTGCTAGAAGGAAAGACTGATCCCCAACCTGCAGGCAGCAATCCATCTTTGTGACGTTGAAGAAACAAGATTTGCAAATAAGTAGTTCTATAGATATGTCTTTTAACTCACATTTTGTCACTTTCTCACCTCTCTCCGACATTATTTTCCTTCCTTGCATGGTCTGCATTTGCAGGCATGATTATGCAAATTAGGCGGTGTTGTCATTTTGCAACTTCCATAAAATTTTAGGAAAGCAAATAGCTAAGTTTCTTACTGAGGAGCAAGAGGAGTATTTTTTTTTTTTTGGTGTTTCTTGCATTATCACATAAAATAAAATGGCAACATGTTTTTGTCAATTTAGTAAACACTCAGCCTTTGAAGATTTGCTGTAGTGTGAGATCTACAAACATGGTGCATGCAAAAAAAAAAAAAACATTTTGACCAATGAAGCATCTGTCCTATAAAACTAAGCAATGGCATCAATTAAACCTCAAAATTTAAGGTTTCTCAGGTGATGAGAAACCTGGCAGAGGTTTCTCATCACCTCTGCCAGGTGATGAGAAACCGTTTTAGTCAGGCTGGGTAGCTCAGTGACAGCTATGGAATGAAGAGAGAGGGATGTTGAACGTTTTGACAGGGACAAGTGTTTGGCATTAAGAAAGCCTGTCACTGTCTTAAGGACATTTTTTTTTAGTGTCAAACAGGCAATCTTGAGTTTGTGTGTGGATGAAGCGTGTGAGCAACATGCATATGGCCATGATTGATACTGCTAAGATAATCCTCCTGGCTGTGATTCATTGTTTCTGACCACAAGCGGTGCATTTCTGCTGATGGGACTTGGACCACTGGGAGGAGGTGAAGGAGCTCTTTTTTTTTTTTTGCGGATTATCTGTCTCTATACTGTCAGGACATAGTGACAATTTAAGCAAGTATATAAACATTTTTATGAAAGTTAGCGACTGGAACTTTAAAGGTTTAATAATGTTATAATTTCTTACATTAATTTCAAAATTTAGGAATTATTAGAGTAAGAGAATCAGTTAAAAATACTGGAAACGCTCAGTGAAATTTGTTGTTCACAATATCATTTTTTTTACACCAAATTTAGTAATCTGTTGAGCTCTAGTTCCTTTTTTCTAAATAAATTAAACTCCTCAATGCATAATAGTTTTCACAATGACTGCATGTTCTCTTAAAGCCTTGACTGTTAAATTTAATTTTATTTCAGTCTCATATTTTCCCTTGTCTAAGCGTAAATTGATGAGGGGTAATGCAATATTTAGGCAATATTTTATTGACTCATGTGGGAATGCACCACTGCAGAGGTGAAATTTGAATTTATGATTCAGGACACTGTGTTCCTGTGCATCGACATAAAATTACTTTGGTTAGGGGAATGTGACCAAAATGTTGCAAAAGAAAAAAAATGCTCAGAAGCAGCAACTTGAGTTCAAGTTTTATGTTCATAGTGTTCCACAATGTCACAAAAATAAATTACATACATAGTCAAACATGTCAAATCCACAGCTTTGAAATGGTAAACTCATCTTCTTGGAAAACTCAACACCTGTCCTCCAGATATATACATACATATACATACACATATATGTGTATATATATATATATATATATATATATATATATATATGGCTCTCCAGGAAATCCAAACACCAGACTGTGGAAAAACACAGAGTTCCTGAAAAACACGTCAGGCTAAAAACAGCATTTGATTAAAAACACATCCTTTATAAAATTTAAACCTCGCTGACCCTGCAGCTGACAAAAGAATATCTTGATTAACAGGCAGGTTTTTGTGTCAGGTTGGCATCCTGGGGAGAGTCTCCAGGAAAAGGAAAGGGGGGAAGCGGACACAGCTGGGTTCAAGCCGGTCCTCTGACCCCTGGATCACCTTATACCAGAGAGATGTCTCCAAAGAGGAAATCCTCTCTAATACATTTCTATCCTGGTAAAAGCTAAAAACAACTGCTCCGCTCATTTATTTCAGTGGGGCATTGTTTAGCCAAGGTGCTACAGCTAAGACAAAAATCAAACAAAGGGAAAGGAGTGTTCCAATAATCAGAAACAGAATCAGCTATATTTGTCAAGCATGTGCACACAAACAAGGAAGCTGACCTCATTTCTGCTTTGCTCTCAATAAAGATATTCATTATATGAATACATAAAATAAATTAATAAATTAAAGTACCTTTCATAAACATTAATTCTTCATAAACCTTTTTGCCTTCTATAAATGAATCAACCACAGCACCAGGGTACTTCCTTAGGATTGTTCATGCCAAAGAAAAGGACAGATGGTTTTCAGTTGTTTCAAGTGTAGCATTTTTATCTCATATTCCTAAGTAAAATCATGTGCAACTACTGTATTTTCTGCACCGTCAGGGGAATAAGTCACATCAGTCAAAAAATGCATTGAGAAGAGGATAAAACATGTCACACTTACTTAGATAGTGTCAAACGTGAGCAGTACCTCGTCCATTTTGATATGACCCAGTGATACATGTTTGGTTACCTGCTTTTCAACAAACTCCCGGAATGTGTCAACCGTGGTTTGTATGTCTCTATCGATGTCCATTTTCTCAATCAGGGTAGTCAGGAAGGTTTATGTTCAACACCGCTGGAAAGGAGCAGAAACGCATGCGGTGTAAATCCGAGGTGGCACTGACAGCGTAACTCTAGGCATCAAACAAATAGCATAACTGTGTGTAGTTAAAAGCAATGTGTAGAACCTCTACACAGAAAATGAGTCACGCTGTAAAATAAGGTGAAAAATCTAAAATAACTTTTGCACAAATACAAGGATGTAAATAAAACATGTAGTATCCATTTACTTTCAATCAAACAAACATTTATTTTTACGCTCAAATTTACTACAAGACATGCAGACGCTAATGATAATGATTCTTATATAATAAGCCACATTATTTATGCACGCTGTGTGTTTGCCTGTGAAATATGAAGCCATGAGGAAAAGCTGGTCCACAAAACGTATTTTACAGAGCTTGTGCCAAATGCTTTCGTCAACCACACAATGTAATGCAACCTTGTGGCTCATATGTACTTCACAGCATAAATCAAAAAAGCTCAATGTGCGACTTGTTAGTATTTTACTTGATGAATGGAACCCCACTGAGTGGACATCCACCGTACTTGTGTCTAGATGAGGAAAGAGATTCTGAAACCAAAACACTGCAGCAATTAAGCCTTACAAATCTGAGTTCTGTGTGACTGCGCACATGTGCACGTCAGATGAAGATTTATCAGGCCTACATTCAAAGTTTCAACCTTGTGCTTCAATAGAAATATTTTAAACACTCAGTTCAGATGAATTTGCTGTCTTGTGCAGAAAAAAAAACACACACACACAAAAGTTGAGATTTTCAAGAGAAGGACACACAGTGTTGCACATGTATTTCACAATGCTCAACACCACTGCTTGGATAAACAATAACAATATTAAATTATAAAATAAACTCACGAGTTCTTACTTTAGGGCTGCAACGTTTCATCAAATGATTCAACGACCTCAATTTTTTCAGTTCCTCGAGACAACTTATCTGCCTTGTGGCTTTGTAACATGATGTTTAACTATACAGTGCCATGTTTTCCGGCTGGATTATTATTTGTGTTGTGCAACGCTCGTTCTCCCGCCAACGAGTTGTCGACAAACGCTAAGTGCTACGAGTAGCTATGGAGGCAGACTGCAAACAAAAAGAGGCAAAAAGTGTCAAAACATCACCTGAAACTAAATAAAAAAAGATAACACACTTCAGCGTGTATGCTGAAAAACTGAACTGGCGTTTCACAATAGCACATCATCAATGCTCCTCTGCTTCAACAGGAAACATTCACCTTATGTATTCAGCTCGTTTGTGGCTGCAAGCAGGTGACGTTATGGTTCTCTTAGCAAAAGCCTCTAACTTTTATCTGCATTGCCAATCTAACATAGTGTACATCTGGGCTCCATTTCAGAAAGCAGGATAAGTGAAAATACTGAGTAAATTCTTGGGTAACTATGAGCATAACATAGGCTTCAGTTTCAGAAAGCCAGATAGCCGTTATCCCAAATCGACTTCAGACTGTAACTTAGTCTGTGACAGGCTTCAGCCTCAGAAAGCCAGATAGCCGTTATCCCAAATCAACTTTCTACTGTAACTTAGTCTGTGACCCAACCTTGATCGGTAGCAGGATTGTTTGAACAAATCTTGAGTTTCTCTAAATCTCGCTGGGACATTAGTCCTTTAATCCTGGAAATGAGCTTCAGGTGATACGAGGCTAACTACACTCAAAATTAGTGACACTGCATTTATAGTATTCTATGAGAAATGTTTATTACTAAAAGCTTTTGTGTGCACAGAATGAAAGCACAATAGTTCAGCTTCTTAAATCATGTAAGTGGTTTTATCATGTCAGTGACACTTTAAGTACTCACTACAGAACGGGACGAGTTTTCCCGTTCTGTAGTTTTCCCGTTCTTGATTAATTGTCAAAATAATTCATAGATTAGTCATTAAATTAATCATTTACAACAGGTCTAATTTACTAAGAAATATAACAATTACTGCAGCTCAAAAAACAGGACAATTTTAGCCATATTTAGGAAAACTACAGAATCTCAATAAAGCAAAGGTTCCACAAATTACAGACAATGTGCAAGTATTCACTGCTTTCACTGCTGTATGATGTATCAGAAACGTATATGTCGTGTCGCTTTTTTCATGCATGTTTGAGAAATCATTCAATCTCCAGTGGCAACCACTCGCGGTTACCTAAACATTTGCTCTTACCAAACACAGCTCCTCCGTGGAGCTACAGACTCCAAGTCGCGCTCACAGAGCAGCCCTCCCCTGTCCTGTCCCATTTAGCTCCTCAGACAAGCTATAGCAGCAATTAGCAAACACCTGGTGGAACTGTCCATCCGCTGAGATCATCGTAGGAACTACTTCTCAGTACAACGCTTCGAAGAACATTTGTAAGCAGATGTTGAGATGAGTGTCGGAAAGAGCAGTAAAAAGACAGAGACCCAATTTCAAAACCTAAAATGAATGACTATTTCAAATTTCTAAGTCACGTTTCATATATATACCATTTTTATTTTAACTGAAGGTAACATTGTTACTTGATCGTACTACAAAATGGCACTGTTTGCCGGAAAAAATACATAATACTGCCTCTTTAAGAGACAGCACCAAATATGGCATGTTTTACAGAAGATCTCTGGACTGACTTCACATGCTTTGAGCCCGGTTAAAAACTGGAGAGCTTTCAAAAGATAGAGCTAAACATTAGAAGATGTTAATGGAATGTGGGGGAGATGGAGTAATGTCTGCTGTTAGTCTTTCCTGGGAAAAGGAGACGATCAGGAATGGACTGTGGTCATTATAGGGTCATCTTGAAGCTACACTTACAGTACAAAGTAAAAAATTCATCACGTCACATTAACTATGTTGGAGTACACTTTTTATTATGGTAGAAGTTTAGTTCTAGTTGAATATTTGGTAGACACAGTTTTTGCAGTTGTTGAACTTGATAAATTCTGGGGGAGGTAAGGTAAGGTAATTTTATTTATATAGCACATTTTCAGCAACAAGGCAATTCAAAGTGCTTTGCACGAGTTAAAAGGAAATACAAACAAAATAAACCAAAGGAAAGAAAAAAAAGAGGAAAGAAAACGAATCCAATGTTGTTCTAAAGTATGTAAACTAAGTGCTCCTGTTCAGGGTTACTAAGTATCTAATTCCATTTCTAAATAGTGAGTACTCTACAGTTTCTGATAAAATAAGCTAAAGAATGACTGATCTAATTCCTTTTCTGGGTTACTCCACAATTCTAAGTTTGTTCTAAATCCTTTTCTGGAGGACTACGTATCTCACATACATCTAGTATTGAGGGACATCACAATGCTTTTCCCCAATCTTTGAGGAAAAGGTCACTTATTTATTATGATTAGATGACAAATCATCCAACATTAATTTTTTTTCTGAGTACTCATTCTGAACTATAAGCAGAAGTCAGTCTCTGTGATTTCTTAAATCTGTCCATTTTCCTTTATTTTGTGGCATTTTTTTTCCCAGTGGATGTAGCTTTAGTAAAATATCTAATTTACCTGAAGAAGAATATTTTGCTTGCATTCTACAATCTAAAGATGACGGTCATTAGATGCAGAGAAAAGAACCAAATCCATCTCAATAAATTGTTGAAACTATTTGACTTTAAAATGTACAAACAATTATAAGGGTGGTTCTGTACCAATGCATCCAACAAGTATTTAGGTTCAGTGACCAACTGAGTAGCTTTGGTGGACAGTCAATAGGCCCAGATGGCCAATCATCCTCAACGGAGACAAGCAATAGCTTTAGGCTTACTTCAGTAAAATCAGCGAAACCAGTGTGGCTCTTCCAACACCAGCTAAAACTGGTCTGAGCTTGTTTTTTTTCCAGTAGGGTTGCAGTATTCTCTATGGTTGGGCATTCTAGAAGTCTAAGTACAA